>NC_079366.1:27837269-27919769 GCF_021018895.1 Seriola aureovittata
TTGTAGTACAGACAGATTTGATCCATCCAAATGTTGACTGAGCCCAATTTCCATTACCATTTTTTAGGGGAAAAACCTGAACGGTTTAACTGCTAATCATTTATTCTCAAACGATGCCCTTGCGACCTTTCCCTCATTTGATTTCCTCAGACCTGCTGACTTTGTAAAATCTTCACACAGGAATCTGCCAATTACTTCAGGCCCTCTCAGGTTCAGTAGGAATTCTGAACCATCTCCCGCTCGTCTGAAATTGACCGGTGTAAAAAAAAATTTTTTACAGGATCATGGAATCAATCTTACAACAATGGTTGTTCATCTGTCCGTCCAGCTCGCGCTGAAACAGGCTGAAGTCACGATCTCTGTCTTGCACCTGTCAGCAGCAGCTGGAAAATAACGCCAGCTCCAACAGATTGCGGTTAATTAAACATGGCAGGATTTAGTCACAACACGTGTCCTACGAAAGACGGAGGGAAGACAGAATAAGACGTTGTGGGGGAGAAAAGGTGGTGAGATTTCCAGCGGATGAGAAATATGGATGAGTCAGCGAAAGTGTTGTTGCTGTAAAACGTTTAGTAAAATAAGTGAATGGCAGCAATGGTGAGTGGGATGACATGGAGGAAAGATGAGTTTGCAGAAACCCGTCGGACAGATTGACAAAGTGAGAGAAAGTCTTTGTGTCTGGAGAAACGGTAGAGTCTCAGATCATAGAAAAACTAACAACCAGAAGCTGCTGACTTTTACAGACAGACGTATCTCCTTGGCAGCGACGGTTGTTGCTTTCTTAATACATTGTGTCATTTTTTTTTTTTCTAGTGAAAATAGCAGTGACAGTTTATGGAAATAGTTTGACATTTTAGGAAATGAGCTTATTCACTTGCTTGTCAAGAGTTAGATGAAAAGATCACTCTCATGTCCTCATGGGCACATATAAAGCTACAGCTAGCAGCCAGTTAGCTTAGCTTGGAAATAAAGACTACAAACATGGGGAAATATTACTGTATCTTGTTTGTGTAGGAACAACAATTCATTGTTTCACGCAGGACTGTTTCTTGGCCGGGATCAGTTTCTTCCTGGAGTCTCCGCACTGGTTGCCGGGAAATAGTCCAGCACATAAAAACCCTGTAAACCAGGAGACTGATCATCATCTTTAGAAATGTCAAACAGTTCCTTTAATCGAGCCACGTAAGAGTCAAAGTGGCGTGTTTAATTATTTACAAGCTCATTGATTAACATCGAATCTTGTTTGTTTTAATCTTTATTTTATCAGAAATACAAAGATGACAGTGTGTGTGTGTGTGTGTGTGTGTGTGTGTGTGTGTGTGTGTTGCAGGAGAGCCAGTGGCTGGACAGTGTATCTCTGCTGATTAAGGACTCGTTGGAAGGAGACATGATTGACAACCTGTCCGGTTCGGTTTTCCACCACTACTGCTCTCCTCCTGTCTGCAAGGACTGTAAGAGTCATCCACAAGAGGTTAGTCGGGGGTACACACACACACACACACACACACATATACATACACACACACACACACACACACATATACATACACACTTCTCCCTTCTCTCTTTTCCGATGTAGCCTAGCTAGCAAGCTATAAATAACTAGCCAGGTTTGCTGACCCTGAAGGAGGCTGGCGTGCAGTCGATACATGTTGGCCTTGTTTTTGGTCATGCAGCCTGTTAATAGAGGCTTTTTATCTTTTCCTTCTACCAGTGAGCACCGTGCTGTAATTTTCCCCTTTTTTTTGACATCATTAAACGCTACATCAGGAGCTAAGCTGTGCTGCGCTGGTTATATTCTACTGTCTCTATATTGCACTTTATTTCTTCTTCTCTCCCTTTATCACCATGTGTTTCTTCACCTTGCAGCTCGCTGAGCTCAGATAACAGTGGGTGGGATTTACACGAGGCAGCACCTCAGTTGCCAACCTTACAAAATCTGCATCATTTAGAGCAAGTGTTATTATTCGTGGTCATGCTACTACACATATGTGCAAATAAAGGCACATCCTGTGTCAAGTTTAATGTTTGTGCACACGCCCTAGAATAATTTACCCAAAATAAAAAGGTTCCTGTTCTTCAGCCGCTTCGATCACAGTCACGGCCCTGGACTCCTTTAAGGTGACTCCTTAATTTGTACAAGCAAAAGTCAGAATGAGTATAAGAGACCAACCAAACTTACAGAAGCACAAACATGGTATTTTTTGGGGCTAAAAAACAGGAATCTAAGGCCTGTAGTTTTACCTTTTTGTGTGGAAAACACTTTGCAGTCAGAGCCAAAAGTCTGAGCAGCTGTTGAACTCCGTGTCAACAGCTGCTGCGGTGATGTGTGGAGCCTAAAACGCTTTGCGCAGAAAGACTCGGGAGACTTGGAGCTTTGAAACAGTTTACAATTTGCAGAGGTTGTGCGGAGAGTGAGTCGGGTACAAAACAAAACACGCCTAAACTGTTTTTTGCAGCATCAAACAATCTATTGTATATGTGACAGTCCACATTCATTCAGAAATAAACAAGGTACGTTTTCTTTCTGAGAAATACATTTTTCCCAGACATGCTGTAAAACTGAGATAAAAATCCATCTGTTCTCCAGGTAAAACAGCCAATACAAGGTACATAAAAGGCCCCAGATACATCCACACTAAAGGGTACAGCTAAATATTTAAAAGCTTAATACCAATTCGGTCTAAATAGAAGCGTCTGGGTGGCGCAGAAGAAAACAGGTGCCCTGCAGCACGGAGACCTCCACCTCTATGCCTGGCTGCACAAGCTGCACAAGCTGCACAAGCTGCACAAGCTGCACAAGCTGCAGTGCTTGTGCTTGTGCTTGTGCTTGTGCTTGTGCTTGTGCTTGTGCTTGTGCTTGTGCTTGTGCTTGTGCTTGTGCTTGTGCTTGTGCTTGGCTGGGAGCTCCGTCATCGAACTCATTGAGTTTCTGGCCACACAAAAGCCTTTACAAGTGGGAAGCCAGTGAAGGATCAAATAGTTGCTCGATCGATCTGTCCATTCTGCCTCCTTCAGTGTACACCTTCCTCAGGGCCACAGTGGAAATTAGCAGGAATAAGAACTGCAGTGCAGGGGGGGGGGGTACTGTGATGTACTTGTTTGTGAAGGTTACTGCCCCAGTGCCAAGTTTTATACTCCACACTTCTGCATCAGAGCTCTTCACACAAACCATGTCTGCAGAAATAAACAAATCCTGTGTGTGTGTGTGTGTGTTTGTGTGTTTGTGTGTGTGAGTGACTATACTATATCACATTAGCCATGGTGTGTGTGTGAAGATAGAAGGAAAATGCTCACGTGAATAAATCTCATGAGCTCTCCCAAAGCACATAGCAATATTGTGCATCAACTCAGATAGGGGACAGACTGTGTGGGTGTGTGTGTGTGTGTGTGTGTGTGTGTGCGTGTGTGCGTGCGTGTCTGTGTGTGTGTGTGTGCGTGTGCGTGTGCGCGTGCGTGTGTGTCAATCCTCCAAACGTACACCGCACAAACCCCACCGCTACATCTGTATCCCCTGGTCAATATAGGATCAAACATCTGAGTGAATCCACATCATCCTCCATTTCCCCAGGTTGTTTGTTTATGGCTCAGTTCACTAGGAAATGTATATTTATTTATATATCTGTATCTGTATCTGTCCCCAGACAGACAGAGCTGTGAATATTCCTACACGTGTTCCAGAGCTGTGGAATCTCCTCTCTTTATTCAACCTGTCGCCCTTGTTGTGAGATAACCCCCTAATGAAAATAAAATAAATACTGTGCTACTGTGCTGGAGCAATGTAATATTCCTGCTGTGTTCATAATATACTGAAATACATTATTCAAATACATTTTCATAAATTATATAAATACAAGTCATGATTTCAAAATGAAGCAAAAATCTTTGAGGGTGAGAGGAAGATGATTTCAACATTCCTGTATTTTATATGCAGATTAGCACTGACAAAAACAAAAAAAATCACAGGCAAATCATTTGCTAATTAAAATTTAACTATTGGTAATATATCTATGTACATGAATAATGGACCATGAATTGGAAAAAGGTTGGGAACTGCTGCTGGATATTCGAAGGATATTTTCACAGCTGTGGACTTCCCATAAATGTTTCTGCAGCCTTGTTTTCTCTGACCCTGTGAACTGCGTGTGCTGCCTTCATGCAGTATTGAGGGAAAGTGTCATGATGTTTAATATGCACTTGAGTGGGTATTTCTATAATCCAATTTTCATCTGATTTTCATCCTGTTCATTTCATTCAAAATAAAAATCTGACACAGTTAATACCCTTATTTCATGCTAAAAGATAGAAATAGCTATATCCAATATTGGAGGGTTTATATGTAAAAAAAAAGAAATGTCTGCAGCCGCTAACATTCAGATAGTTTCTCTTCCTCGTATGATCATGAAAAGTCTCTCTCAGAAGATCCAGTCACACATTTCACCACCACACGATTTACACTGGTTTGTCACCGTGTGCGTTCACTCAGACGTGAACACATCAGTCAGTGTGTGTGTGTGTGTGTGTGTGTGTGTGTGTCTCATTGCATGCATAATAATAACGTCTTCTCCCAGGACCTCTGTATTTACTCTGCTGCCATGAGGTCGGCTGGAATCCAAATGTGCTGTAATGTAATGTGACCTTCATCCTCTTTCTCTTCCTCTCACCTTCACTCCTTTTCTCGTCTTTTCTTCTCGGCTCCTTTTCCCTCAACACTCAGTATTGAAGGTGCACCTCATATTTATTTGATCTTCTCTCCACACAGTGTGATGAAAATGTTGGATGTTTTAGAAAGTGTCTTCCAACCACCTCAGAAATACTTTTAAGTATTTATTTCTTATGTTCTGTAACATTAGAGTCATTTTCATTTCATTCCACAGGTTTGTAGGACACTTTTTCCACACATGACATTTTCTCAGCAGCAATCATTTCAGTTTTTTGGTGTATGTGTCATTTTATAATCACACAAGCCATTTTGCAATGGAAATATTTGTCTGGTTTATCAAATTATATTTTCATATCGGTCACTTGAAAACGCTTTTTTGTTTTGAGGATAATTTACCCTTTTTCCAAAAGCAAAGAAGGAATAGAAATGACTCAGGTTCATAATATTCCTTTCTTCTTTAGACATACTTTGATGTTGTGGATGTTTTTTTTTTTTTGATAAATGACTATAATAAATGGTAACAAGCATCTCTTTTATTATGGTTTGGACATCTCGTACACACTTCTCATCTTGTGTATGTCACCGCTTTCACCCACTTGTAACATCCGCCTAAGGTTTCTGCCTCTCCAAGGTGAGGCGACATCACATCCTGTTGACACATTATATGCTGTGGATGCAATGTGAGTGGTCGCTGTGTGTTTGTGGGACAGATCCGATTGGCGGAGGTGGAGCAGGCGTCCCTGATGTCAGAGCAGCTGTCAGACAAGTCGTCATCTCCGGCGCTGCCCGATGACCTCAGCCTGGACGAACACAGCAGCTACCAGCTGCTGGTCAGAGACAGCCAGGTACACACACACACACACACACACACATAATCACAATCACAATTATTGATCTTATATACACAGGCCATGTGGCAACATGTGTGCCTGCTTGCATAATAAACACATCAGATATGTACGTAGCTGGGGGCTGGAAATAATGACGCCTAGTTCAATTAACTTCAATTACAATATTCTAAAAGGTGAAACTTTTACCCATTGATGCCAAAAGATTACTGCCTACCCCAGCTTCAACAATGAAATATGGGTATGATGTCTGTGTATATTGTGATATATATATATGTTCCCATCAATACAGTGTATGTACAGGGAAGCAAACCATGTATGTATGTGTCTGATTGTACTGAATGTCATATCCAGAAATGACTATTTCAGCATCTGTACACAATTAGATTAGCAAATTAGTAATAGTCTCACACACACACACACACACACACACACACACTCACACGTGTACATGTCAGGACTCTGAGGAGTCAAATCACAGCTCATGTCATCACAGCTCCTCCATCTTTTCCCTAATCACCATTAATTACTCTTTACATGCTTTACTGCCTGATTAAAACAGATGCCTCCCTCTGAGTTCTTGATATGAGCATGCTGGGATGCATGTGTGTATGTATTTGTGTGTGTGTGTGTGTGTGTGTGTGTGTGTGTGTGTGTGTGTGTGTGTGTGTGTGTGTGTGTGTGTGTGTGTGTGTGTGTGTGTGTGTGTGTGTGTGTGTGTGTGTGTGTGTGTGTGTGTGAGAGCAGATCTTTCACATCTCCATCTTCCCATGAACACTTCGCTCCACGCTCGCAGCCTGTTCCACCTGGCCCGTTTCATCACCGCGTCATTGAAGGCCTGATCATTTGATCCAGTTTACAACCGACAACAGCAGCCGAGCTATTTGAAGCTTTGAAGCCTGCTGTTACTTTCTTTTCACCACATCCAATTTTAATCAGATTTGTATAGATGGATAAAGGAAGAGACATGAAAAGGGGAAGGGGGGGGGGGTTGCTTTTTGAAATTGGAAACAAATTGTACTCAGATTTCCATTATGACAAGGGGAAATGAAAGGCTTCAGTTTGATATCTTTCTTGCTCCGGTGAGCGTCGTTGCACCTGGATATCATGCTCTTTTCTGTCTCCATCTCTTTGTCTCTCTTTCACTCACTCCTCTGTTTTCGTCTCTTTTTTCCATCTCGCTCTCAGAGGGGCAGCAGTGACTCCCACAGTTCGGAGGAGTTGCCCACACGGAGGGGCTACAGAGGGCTCCGTCCCTCCAGCTCAGGAAGCGAGGAGGGGGTCCAGGAGTTGTTTGAGGTGGGCGTCCATCCTCAGTTGAACCCTCCCTCGCTGGAGAACCAAAGCCCGGCACGTTGCACAGGTAACAGAGTACACATGATGGTACAACAGAGTATTAGAGCCACATTGAGGGGAAATAAAGTCATAATTTTGAAAATAAAACCATAATATTTCAAGAAAAAAAAGACATGAAAATACGGGAATAAGATTGTAATTTTATGAGAAAAAAAATCACAATATTTCAAGAAAAAAGTTGTGATATACCAGAGAATGGGTGACATGACAGAATGTCAGTGACATAAAAATACCACTTTATTCTCGAAATTTCAGATTTTGTTTTTCCTCAACGTGGCCCTGATACTCGTCGTATGATGGCAATAGAACACGGGAATGTAAATGATAATCTGAGTATTTTTCTTTCATTAAAATCAATTTTTTGTCGATCGTTTATCATTCCGCACCAGCGAAAAGGTTCAATTGAATCTTTCACATTAACCAGTCATATTAGAATAATCCCTCTCAGGGTTATCCTTATCAGGGCTCTGTGTGACCTTCACTGGTATTTAACCACCGTGATTTCATTAAGCCATGACTTTGACACGACATTGATAGTATCATTTCAAAATAAGAGTAGGATTTTTCCTGAGCGCCTCTGGAGTCGAAGCAGGCGCACAAGGACGTGTCTCACATTCCACACAGTTGATTGACTTCCACTGCAATTAGAGCAGTGATAGATGAGGCAGACACAGAGATGTTGATGAATGACATGTTATGGTATGTTGATGGCTCATTCCCCCCACCCCACCCCCACCGCACCCCCTCCGGTAACATGGCCGTCATCACTGGAACAGATGGAGCCATATGAGGCAAAGTCAATTCAGGGTGACACGGCTAACAGAGAGTTGTAGACAGGATGTCGCTGAAGACATAGCGGAGATGTTTAGTTGTTTGCATGTGTCTGACAAAACAACTGAACAGCACATCACAACAGGTAAAATATTTAACTTCCTATAATTATGACCCTCTCTTTTTTTCAGATGGTGATGGAGGAAGTTGCAGTGGAGGTGGAGGCGGGTCTTCGCCCATCTTCCACCTGCCAGCAGACTTCTTCCACCCAGCGGCCGCGGCTCATCCGGGCAGTCCCGGTAACGGCGTCAGCCCAGGAGACAGGGGGCCATCCAGGTTGGCCTCCCCAGCATCCTGGGCCTCCCTTCGCTCACCCGGAGCCAACGGCAGGCCCCTGAGCTCTCAGGTAATATTGGCAGATGAATGGATTCATATGTGCCTGGATGGCTGGATGGATAGATGAATAGAAAAACCGACACCAGTATTTCAGTGCAACACATCAGAGACATGATGCAACAGTGTAAATAGATGATTCCTGAGAGGACGCTCAGTGAACCAAAGCTGTCAGGCGTCAAACACACATGCACTCAGATGGGATTTGCCAAATGAGGGATAATGTAGAGTGAGCTTATGATCTGGAAGCTTGACGCTGTAACATGCTTTAATCTACAGCTACACACAATAACAAAGGCACTAATCACTGACTCAGAATATTAATTTAAAAGTATTTTGTTATGATTTGTTAACAGTACATGAGGTTCAGCCTGTTTTGGGCACAAGGTGGCAGCACTTAATTTGATTGTAATATAACACTTTGAGGGTCCCATCTTGTATAAAGATAGATTTCCATGTCTTTTTTGATTATAAAACAGGCATAGGTTCTTTATTGATACTGTGAAAGTATCAAAGTGCTCAGTCCACAGAGAAACGCACTCAGCCTTCAAGGTCCCACTTTTTTTATTTTACACTTTTCCTGTGTTTTATTTGAATTGTTGATCCATAAGAAGATTTGTTGTTTTAAGAACCAAAAACCATCTCTATGTATTTTCACATCTCCTCTCTCAGGCTTCCCTCTTGAGCTCTAGTAACAACAGGTCGGTGAGCCAATCAGAGGAGAGGAGGCTCTGAGCCTCTCTTCTGATTGGCTGATTGTTGGAAAAAAAATAGCAGATTTCAGGTGAAACACTCAAAATCCTGCAAGGCTGGATGGTGGGTCCAAATGGGTGGGGCTTAGGGCATGGCTGAGAGCGGTGACTGCTTTGCTGTGACATCACAAAGTTACAGACGACTTGTTTTAAGTCTCAGTTTCTGAATACAGGCTGTGTGCATTTCTCTGTGGACTGAGTGCCTTTATACTTTCACAGTATTATTTATAGAACCTAGACCTGATCTATCATTTTAAAAAACCACGGAAATATCACTTTATGCAATGTGGGTAATTTAAAACGAGCCGTAGGGACTTCGGTAACTTTATGATGTCACAACAAAATCAATGCTCTCAGCAATGCCCCAAGTCCTGCCATACCGGAAATCTGCTATGATTTTATTTAATCACTCACTGGCTAACTGACCAGCTGTTACTAGAGCTCTAGAGAAAAGCTTTTGTTGCTCCACTTTTTGGTGCTCAAAATCACAAATACATCTTCGTATGGAAATCAAACCTTCAAATAAAACACTGGAAAGTGTAAGATACGGGACTTTTAAAGTGGAGTGCTATGATAAGATGAGAAACAGGAACTTGTGTGATCTACCAATCACAACCTAAAGACTTATGGGCTGCTTCAGTGGCTGATCAGATTCTTTACCAAACTGTGAACCTACATGTGAAACCTACCACTTCCATTGATATCCTGCTGTAGTGTGAAACTCCGGAGAAACTATTTAGTTATAATTAAAGCCAGGAACTCATCCATATTGAATCTAACGCCTCCCCTCTGTTGGCTCCTGCATGAAACAAACCATAATGAAAAGGCCCCTCATTTTAGTTCTTGTTCCTGCGTAACCATGGAGACAGATTTCTCTTTCTTTCCCCGCTACCTGTTTGGTTTGTTTAGCTCGTGCCTGAGTGCCTCTGTGATCCTCAGCTGCTACAGTAATGCTCTGCGGCACTCAGCTAATTAGCCTGGCCAGCCCTGAGCCTGATACTGAGTCTGTGCACACTGTTGTTCTTGGCTCACACTCCTCACGCTCTTCTCATGTCCCTTTTCTTCTGGTTCCTTTATCGCTTCACGTCTTTCTCTGGTGTTCTCCCTCTCCCTCTCTCTCTCTCTCTCTCTATGCCTCTTTTCTCTATCGTTCGGTTCTTTTTCTGACAATCCCTCCATTTCTCCTTTTTCATAATCTCTCGCTCTCCCCTGTGGTCTTGTATGCTGAGAGCTTGGCATGTACCAGTGCCAGCATTAGGAACGATGATTAACACCCTCCTGCCCGTGTAACATTTTGAATGAAACAAATGTTATATGATGCAACACGGTCAGGATAAACTACACAATTCTGTCGCGCTAAAACTTTAAACCCAGTTTAAAACCAAACAACTCATATATTTGAGTTTTGCTTTATCTCTAAGCCAAGATTAAAATCAACCCTGCTGCTCCACTGTTTGATATTCCAATTTAAACTTTTAAACAGTTGTGGTGGTTCTGGAACAACAAGCTGCAATGACAGGCTACATGGAAAGAGCAAATTGAGCGCAGTCCCTGAAAAAACAAAAAACAAGGGAAGAACTCAACCCTATTGAGTTTTTTAATGCTCTACAGATTCAGACAATGATTTGAACTGAAAAAAGCAAAGCCACAGAAAAGTTGGACCTGAGAGGAAACATGACAGTGAGCCGAATGCAATTTGGAGCTACATTCTCTCTCTGAGCCTCTCTGAGCCTCTTTGAGCCTTTCTGCCACGCCACTGTAACAAGTTAATACTCGCTAGCTAACCAGTGCAGTGCTAGTTGTGTGAAAGGCTCCGGGGTTCCACCACACAAGTATTTTCTTCGTTTGCTTAAATTGACTTTTAAATGTAGATCACGTGGGTAAACACAGACCATATTTGATTAATATCCCCTTCATGCTCCTGTTGCTACTGCTAACACAACACCATTTTCTGATGAGCAGCATCTCAACCTGAGCAGAGGTCTAATTGAGCAGGATAAGTGAAAACACCTATGTGGGGGTGTAGGGCCTCGTGGGGCAGTTAATAAAATAACTAGGTCAATTTTAACACTGTATTTTATGAATGTTCAAACTGATATTCTACTTTGGTTCAAATTATTAAACAGAAATCACTCTTCAGAAATTGTGCAACATAGATGGGATTAACTTTAAATCTGGTTCAGTCATGTTAAACAAAGTT
Organism: Seriola aureovittata; assembly: GCF_021018895.1. Lineage (NCBI taxonomy): Eukaryota > Metazoa > Chordata > Actinopteri > Carangiformes > Carangidae > Seriola > Seriola aureovittata. The sequence continues at coordinate 27,848,253 of NC_079366.1, forward strand.
CAGCTAAACTAAGATTAACCCTTATTTTACTTTAAATCCTCTGATGCTGTAACCCACAGTTTTCTTTTACCTGAGTGCTTCCTTTCATTCTCTTTCTCCACCTCCCTCCTCTGTGTGCAGCACCCGTCCCACAGCGACTCCTCCCTGGCTACGAGCAGTTCAGAGGGCAGCCTGCAGACCACTCTAGAGGAGGGTCTCAGCTTCAGCGTCTCCCCGCCCCGGGACCTGGATCTCCCTGCGCCTCTCCTCTGCCCCCTCCCTACCCACAACCCACAGGAACCAGCCACAGGAGACCAGGGCAACCCTTTACTAAAGAGACGCAGCACTACCTTCACCCTCCAAGCCACCAGGGGGCACCAGAGGAGCCAGAGCAGCTGCGGCGGTGGCAGCACCAGCCCCGGCTGTCCCCGGCAAGACTCCATGGACCCCTCAGACGAGGAGGTGGGCACGGGGACAGGCGGAGACGGCTGCCGTCAGAGCTTTAACAGCGAACACTTGTCAGAAACACTGAACAGCCTCTCGCTGACGTCGCTGCTCACCCCGGGCTCTCTGGCACCCCCGCTGGTGAAGAAATGTAACAGCACAGGCTCTCTGGACCAGACCAATCTATCCGCCCGCAGCAAAGACGGACGCCACTTCTGCGGCATAGATGCCCACGGCTACTTGTCCAACCGCTGGACGGAAGGAAGGGCGGGTGGTAAGGAGGAGGACAGTGAAATCACAGGCTTCAGCATGAAAAGCAGCAGCCGAGCCACAGACACAACCTCCAGGAAAAACAGATGAAACACTCGTTGCCTCTCTGTAGTGTAACTCTTTCTACATTTGCATTTCTGGACCTTCAACAGAACAGGGAGAGACTTTTATTACACGACCTCTCAACCCAATTCTGAAATTCTGTCTCGTCTTTGAATTGTCTTTTCTCTCTCTTTCCTCCCTGGATCTGGCTGCGTGGGATCAGTCATTTCTCAAAAGATTACAGTTTCTTCTGAGTTTTGGCATCCTCTCATTTCCACAGGATATGTGGTTGCGGTTTGAAAGGACCTAACAGTAATGACAGGGGGAGGCTTAGCCTTTTAGCATCACCAGGATCCAGCCTGGCGGTCCTGGGGCTTTACATTTGAGCCATGCTGAAACATGGAATATTGGGGAAGCCATTAGAGAGACGAGCGTGAAACCTCACAGTGACTGATGAACATTACTGAGGTGATGTTATTCAGATGAAACTGATAAAAAAAAAAAAAAATTACATTTTCTCTAAGGAACAGAGCTTGCTCAACCCAACGTGCCCTCAAGCTTTGTGCAAAAACAGTGTTGTCAATATTGGACAGATGGCAAAACCCTGATGCTTCTTTTGAGGACGAACTGAACTTTGTACAGTTGTTTTTTTTGTTTGTTTGTTTGTTTGTTTGTTTGTTTTGTCACATCCATCGCTAACAGTAGCATCAGCCTTTTTTTCCTCTCTAGCAGATTCGGTGAGAAACAGAAAATGGAAAGGTCGCGTATTTTCTGTGTTCTTTTGCAACTTCAGTGTGTTGGAGTTGTGCGAATGTAGACATGTCTGTCTCTGTTTGTGGGGGAGAGGGAGACCAAGACAAGCCAGGCCAGCCTGAACACTGACGAAGAACCTCTTTGAATAGAAGAATGGAAATGTGACAGCTGCTGAGAATACATGTGGGTTGTTGGTGGAAGCGTTAGCCACTTTCAGAGTGGACTCTCTTTCTACAAACCCATGAAAGGGCTAAAATGTATTGAGGGCAGACCTGGGCCAAATACTAATGTAAAGTGTTTGAAAAGCTTTTTCTCATGCTAATAATGTATACAGATTCTCATTTTACAATTTGAACTTTCTCATCTTCCTCACACTCATGATAAGTGGGTCGTGGTGTTTCCCACAGGTCCTAAATATACTTTACAAGTCGGGATAAACAAAGTATTATAAAAACAATTTAATATAATATGTACATTGAAAGCTTTACAACAGTTGGAGTCATCCGGTTTGTCCCTGAATTCTCCAGCTTCACCCACTGAGCCGCATTTGAACATTTGTTTCCTGCGTTAAGTGGCTCAAAGATGAAAACTTCCGTCAGTATATATGTATAGAGTTACTACAGGACACCGGGACTCATCATATCCGTCATTGCTGATCCGAAGATTCTTCCATCTCCCGACCTGTTGCCGTTAGAAACCCAGACTGGGCTTTTAAGTCAAACTCCCAGAGAGCTACAGAAACTGGGGAATACCAGTGTTAGTTGTCTGAGTAAATGTTGCCACTTGAAATTACGTCAATTAAGAAAAAAAACTTGCAAATGTCGCATAAGAAGTGAAATGGAAACACCTTTTCTGCATTTATCTGCAGCTATTGCGGTGGATGCGACCGTCCCAACAATTTATCAGATGCTGGAAATCCATCGCCATGTTTAACTGGAATGATATCACAAGAGGAGAAAAAAAAAAAAACAGTTTTATTTGCATAATATCACTCAATGGAAACGCAGACCAATCACATTTGCGTTCTGTCAACTTTTGTAAAAGGAAAAGAAAATATTGCTTCAATTTTTGCACAAAACTGCTATAGAAACGCAGCTTGTGACACATACATTACACTCAAGGCAATAAAACTAGATCAAATCAACAGCATCACAAACTACCCCCGGGTCTGTAAGTGCGCTGCTGGATTCGGAGCAAGCTGGATGGCATCAAACTGCCTTCATCAGCATTTACTGTTGTTATATGGCCCCAAAATATATCTGAACAGCTGTTAGTGTATGTTATATGTTCAGCAAGTTACTGATGGGAGACACTAGGTGAGGGTCTGGTGGGTGGGATTCACAGGTTTTGTTTGCTGCATGAAACCCAAAAGATTATTTGACTCAGGTCTGCTTGAGTGTAGCAAGATATTAAAAAAATACCCAATTCTACGGCAAGCAACGTGGTCCAAGTTGGTGTAATTTTTAACTTTGGGCACTTGTTTGACAAAATGTAATCACCCATCTTATAACATAGTTGTGTCACAATCTTTTTAAAAAAACCCAGAGCAGGTGGACCTCAGGTGGACCTATGTGCACTCACACACACACACACACACACACACACACACACGTAGCTTCATACATGACACACACGCTGTCTCACACACAAACAGCCACATATATCAGACAAAGATGTCACTGTCAGAACACTGCAGGGTGTTTCTGTCGTTGTGTGAGGCCAGACAGAAGAAACCTCAGTGTTTATCTCTTTCTCTACTTTGTCTTCATTCCCCTCTTATTCCCATTCAATTGTATTATCTCCCCTCCACAGGGAAGCCAGAGTATTAAATGACTATTGACCGCCACCCCCATCCTCTATTCGAGATATGCAATATGCTACAGTAGATGTACAGTTAGATGTATGAGACTCGTATAGATAGGCAATATGGTGAGAGAAGATTATATTTATGAATTCATGTATTAGAATAAAATGTCACTGAGATTCAAAGGTCACTGAAAGGATGATGATGTATTCATGTATTCCAGAGTGTTGGAGTGTGTGTTTTCTCTTTTTCCCCTCCATCTCCCCCGAGCTGATTTTCTTTCTCCAAAATGCATGTGGGTTCTTTTTCTTTCTGTTTTCTCAATGTCATTCTAGTGTCATATAAAAGTGAGATAGATTTTCAACAGCCTCTGACTCCTGAAGATGTTCTTTCAAAATAATGGTTGCTGCAATTTGTTTTACCTATTTTATGTTTTCTCCCTCAGGGTTGAGTCAAATCTTAAAGTTGGTTTCTTTTACTTTTTTTTATTCCCGGTACAAAAAGCTTCATTTATTTTATCAAACTGTGTTCCTAATGTTATGGCTAGAAGCAAAATATCTAAAATTATTTATAGCGACATATACTTTTAAATTCAATTAAGCTGAATGATTAATTCAGCCTGAGGCTTCAGCTTCATTTATTTTTATGCCCCGTGCTGGTGACAGATCTGGACAGAAGCATTGCGTTTCCAGGTTGTCCGTTCATACGTCCATCACATCCAATGGAATTTCTTCAAATTTGGCATTAATGTTCACTTGGACTTAAAGATGAACTAATAAAAATATTAGTGGTCATAGGTCAAAGGTCAAGGTCACTGTGACCTAACCAAAAAAAAACAAATTTTGGGCATTAACTCAATGATTCTATGCTAATTCTAATGCTAAGTGATGACATTTTGTATCCAAAAGGTCAAGGGTCAACTTCACTGTGTCATCATAATGTTCTGTAAAACCACCTCTAAACATTGTTCAACGCTGTAACTCAGCAACAGTAGGAGAGATTCTGACCTTATCAGATACTGAATTGATGACACTAATATTGGTGCCCTTTTTGAAACTGCGGTGATGGTATAGCTCTTCTGTGCTGCCAGGCTTCACCACATAAATTATAAGTCTGGATAGACATGGATGTACACGTCAACGCCACAGAAACCGGTTCGAAGCTCAGAGTGAGCTGCTCTGCTGTCGCCATCTTGGCAGTGCCTGACTCCGCCTAACTCCTGGTTAATCCAAAAATAGACAAAAAGGTGGGGCACCCTCAATTATGCAGAACTTTAAGCCTTAATAAAAGTTTATCTGGTGAGTTATATAAAAATTCATCCCCCTACAGTTGTCATGAAGGAGGAAATTAGCTATAGAGACTAAAACTATTTTCTGTACCAGGCTGTAAACATGTTTATTTCTGCTGTAAAGCTGGGCATTTTAACATGTGACTCTACAGGGATTGACTTGCTTTTGGAGCCAGCACAAGTGGCCATTAGAGGAACCACAGTTTTTGCCACTTCCATGGTGGCTTCATTTTTCTTGACATCATTCTGTTGCTGACAAACAAATGACATGGCGCAGTTTTACAGTTGTTGTCCAAAATGTCGGGCTACAACCAGAAGACTCATCTCCCTCCTTTGTACCTAGTTCTACTGTTGGTGGAGCTGTGTTTTTCAGGTTTAAAGCCTGTTATGTTTGCCAGACTTCCCACTTTGTAATTTTAATTTTATATTGGGTCTTCTGTTTTGGCTGTTGTGGTTTACACTGGCTACAGTTGTTTCATTTGCTGTTTGGAAATATGACCGAGTCAAAATAATCAAATGTGCTGAATTTTATCCCCAAAGAGCTTCAGCTTCAGCTCCATTTACACGTGTCACTTCTAGTATATTGGGTAGATCAGATAGCGACTGGATAAAGCTAAAGCAGGCTGTGGAAAATAGCCTCTACACAGACTGGCCCCTGTGGTAATGGCAGCTAAAGTTGCACTGAAATTAGCTGTCATTCTTTCTCTCTCTTGTTAAAGTGACAGGAAAAAGCAGCTCCAGCAAATTCAACTACTGGTCACACAGAGGATATTTATCTGATCCCTGACCACCACCGCACACTCTGATGGGTGAAGGCGAAGGCTGAATCTGACCAAACTTTTGTCTGGCTCCTACTTCATAAATAGGATTCTTTCATGTCTTTGTGTTCGTTTATGGACAGTTGTCATGTGGTCACTTGAAATGATAAGTGTAAATTTTGAACTATTAAACTATTAGTGGTGGGGTGTTACAACTTTAACATTTCAGCCTGTTGCTCCAGCTCAGTTACACAATAAATACAAATTCTAATCCCTTTACATTAGTTAGTTTTCATCATGCCACAGTGCGTCGATGGATGAGATACTAAAATCTGTAGGAAACACTTGTTAACAGTCTTGCAAAGTCACAGTTTGAAGTCTGACAGCTCGTGTTTTATTACTTCCTGTGCCTGAATTTGATGTTACTTTGGAGGCTCTGTTAACATCAGTGCAGTTCACACTCTTCAGTATTGGTCTGTATCTTGGAGTATACTGTATATTACGAGCTACAACTGAGTGGCCCTATTCTGAAGCTTTACAGCCTTCCCTCCACTCCACGTCTGGTTCTTACCTACAGAAACTAACTGCAGGAGCAAAGTATCTCCTTAACACAGTTTGGCATCTTTTCCCCCTTTTTTCCTACACAATTAAATGCAGAAACTTGTTACCAGTAAAAGTCTGTTTCCTCCCCTTTGAGCTGAGGTCGTGACGCTCTCAGCTACTACTTGTAACTTTTGCTGGTTTTCATTCTAGGCTGAAATGAGGGATAGCAGTTAAGTTTATGTCATGGTGAAAGTGTAACTTGTATGTTTTGATTTGTTGAGGGATCTGGAATAATTACTGTCTGTACTACAGATAGGCTTTCAATTGTTTGAAACAAAACTCCTCTCCTCCTGGATAAACGTACTCCAAAGACAGGTGTCTATTTTACCACCAGCATTATTTAGTTCCAGCTCAGGTGGCATCGAACTGTCCCAGTGTCCACACACATTGAAGACTGCTCTCTGCTGTCTTTGCTGCTGCCAGTCTGAGGGGATCCTGGGAAATAATCTCCTTGACAAATAATTGTACACAAACAACAGATCTGGGCTCTGCTATTACTGCTTCAGATCTCATTTATTTTTCCACCCTGAAAAACCGGTTGCTTTGGAAACTGTGCTGGATTTTAAAAAAAAAGAAAAGAAAAAAGGTTGTTTTGGTTGATTGATGCTGGCACTGTAAGATGAAAGAAAATGGACTGACTGTTTTTGGTAAAATATTTCAGAACCTGAAACTGTGATCAGGCAAAGTTAACCACAGCAGAGGTTGTGGGAAAGGCCGGCGTAATTTGATTTGATTAGACTCCATCTATAGTACCTTTCTATAGCACCAAAATTCACTCTTTATATTTGTCTCATATCCTTGGTTGTTTGTTTGGTGGTTAAATATTAGCTGAGGGAAACACTGCTCATCTTGAACCAGTTTTAGCCATGTTAATAGTGTGGCTCTGGGTGTAGCGATGACTGAAATAACTTAAACTTTTGGTTGAATTGTCATGAAAGTTGGTGTGCACGTTCATGTCCTCCACATGATGAATGTCAACAGTTTTCAGGCCAAAGTTTTAATGTGTCCAGGGCTTTGGTTTATGAACAAATACCCACAAAACAAATGATATTCCCACCAGCCACAGAAATATTGTTCTTTGTGTTTAGTGCTGATTTGCAAGTGTTAGCATACTAACACATATATTGTATGCATATTATACCTGCACCTGTCTTACTTCTATGTGGATATTCTCTATTTCTTTTCCTGTTTAAGTCCCCATCCTTCCTTCCATCCTCAGTTACACTGAAATCCACATGAAGCTCCGTCACTCTTCCCTCTGATGCCACTCGCTCCCTTTCATCTCTTACTTTCCTCTCTGATCTCGCCCAGGCTCAGGCCATTACATTGAGGAGCTGCCAACTCCGACAGAAATGTCATTAGTGAAATGCGTATATTTGACACAGCTTTGCTATCACACAAACCCCCATAGAAATTAATTCTAACTCTATTTTCTGCTCATTTCCTGGCGCTGGAGAACAAAGCGCTGGAACTTTCTTACAAATCCGTCAGCTGACATGTGGCACCAACAAAGCACATGTGTGGAGATTGTTATGAACCGGACCTGCAAATTAAAGGATGCAGTCATGTCTGCAGTGTATAGTGTCTTCCATCTGCATTACCAAGCATGGCTGAATTAAAACAGTGGGGAGCCCAAAGGCTAAAATGAGCTGTGGTTCCCTCCCTCGATTCTGTGTATTGTGTGAGTTCCCTGTCGCCTTCAACTACAATACACACAACAGACCACGTGATGCAGTGTAATTACATTTTGCTTAAAGCTCCAGAAACTAGACAGTGCTCCTATCTGATTCCTACCTGTACCCAGGTTTGCTGTGTGGCAGTTAATTAATAGTAATTTAATTAAACGTGTTTTATTTGGGAATATGCAGCACAATGTTTTGACCCTTCACAACTCAGGGCCACAGGTTTAGGAAATAACGCAGTGTTCGCCTTAAAATCCTTTTTCAAGCGAAGTCACACTTACTCAAAAACTTTGAACATAAAGTGCATTTGGGGTTTTTGGGGGCATCAGGGGATCAGAAGCTTTGCTGTTAAAAGTCAACAGGACTTAGTCACTCACTCACTGGACAGTTTAAACAACCTTATTCTACAAGATTAAAATATTTCAGCATTGATGTTTCCAATACAATTCCTGTCCCCTTTTAGTAGAGCATCAGTGTGGTTGTATCCTCCCGCTAATGTTTGATTAATGGAATTCTATTGTTTCATTGTGTTTCATGTAAGAAAACCGACCAAATATGATCAAAAACATGAATGTGAATTGCAAATTGTTCCACTTTAAAATGTAAATTCACACAGTGTGCTCACAGAAACAGTGTTAGTTTGAAAATAGGTGTCATTATTTCAGCAATGTACCATCACCCTGTCTGTCTGGTACATGGTGTTTCATTATACTTATAGATCGTTTACAGTTTACATTGGGCAAAACCTTTCTCATGGTGGTAGCTGAGGCCAAGGCAGTGACATATAATAACCTTGAATATCACATACTTTACTTGAAATCATCCGACAGTATAATTTGAGTTGGAGTTACAAGAATGAAGACCACATTTTGGAGAACAGTTGTGCTTCCTGTTTCCGCACTGCTACAAATCTACAGCCAAACTTTAGGGCAATCCATCTGTGAGTTGTTGAAGTGATCGTTTGGGTTATTTGACATGGGGTTGAGTGAGGTATTATCTATACTCAGTGTATTACAGCACTCACGTTTAACTCTGACTCAAAAAGCTCATCTGTGGAGTAATGCAGTGTGCCATGAGTGCACTTGTGTGTAAGAATATGGTAGTTCTGCCAAGGGCGTAGGTTTGGTCTCAACATTGGTAGCGACGCAAAGACCCCATCACCCCTCAAAACAAAAGACATTAACTTTTTTCAACCAAAGATCTGAATTTATATTCAGAAATGGCCATACACAAATATAGAATATGTACATGTCTTGAATTTCCATATATGAAATATATATACATAAGAAGTAAAATCATAGACGTATTAAAAGTATAGCATATACAGTATATATAAAAATTACTTATTATAGTAAGTAGTATTTTGAGAGAACCCACACAGATACTGGGAGAACATGCAAAGTTCATGCTGAAGTGCCCCAGGCGACTGTGAGGCGATAGTTCAAACCACTGCTCTACCTTGCCGCTCCAAAATACGTCATCGTATAGTAAGGCATAAAAATGTGATAGTATAGTAAGGCAAAACCACGTCTTAGTATAGTAAGGCATAAAAAGTATATCATAGTATTCATGGTGATGTTTTCATAGTATTTTTTCCACAGAAATCAAACTCATACTTTGAGATATCCACCACTTCATTGCTACTGCTAGCAGACAGAAGACAGAAGCCTGGGTTCGCTTGCTACTTAACACTAGCTAACATGGTTAAATAAGATCAGCTGACACTTTCTGGTGATGTTAAGTTACCGCTGTGATATTCTCACATGATGTGACCGCCCTTTCAGTCAATCAAATGCAAGCACGCCTTAATCAGTTGTCTTGGAGACGTAGCCTCTTGGAGGGCACATTGGAATGATCTAGTATGACTTTACTCTACACAGTGTGAACGGGTTCACTCAAATATTATTAGGGACTATTCTGTCCTCCCAAAATATTGGTAGGGACATGTTCCTACCATCCATACGCAAAGCTACGCCCTTGAGTTCAACGGTTCACAAAGGAAAGGGCTGTTTGATGGCAAGATAAAGTGGTGAAAATATTCAAAATAAAGAGTAAACTTTTTTTCTGTGGGCATGTGTTAAAATGACTGAAACATATTTTTGTCCACAGCAGCTCGTAACTAAGCCTCTGTGCTGGTGCTCCCGGCTGCTTCTCTAAACTGGGAGCACACTAATGCGAATCTACTTCTGGTATTAAACTATAGATAAATACCTCACACGACCTCACATCAAATAAACCCGAACTATCACTTTACGATATCTCAGTCTGGACTCAGTGGTGAATGGGCAAACCCACAGTGCCAACCTTGAGAGGTTGGGCATTTCCTTCAGTGCTTTTGCGATGTCGAAGTAGCAGAGCTCTGCTTTGCGTTACAGACACTCTTCTTGGCTCAGTCTTAAAGAACTACAGTTTCATGCTTTTTGAACAGTTTTAACTCAGCAGATGTGTGTGCCTGTGAGTGATAAGCCTCCCAATAGTAGACTGTTCCATTGTGCTTCAGCTGGCAAACAGTGCAGCAAACAATCAACATGCTAATATTGGAAAACTTCATATAAAGATGAATTTTATCACCATACAGTGTAACGTGTTTTTATGAATCGTTAATTCGAGAATGGAAATGGCTTTTGGTAGACGTTCTCTTAAATAACCACAATGCAAATTTAATGTGACAATATAATGCATGTAGATCTGGTAATGCAAGACTTCTTTTTGATTGGTGAATTTTAAATAACATTAGGTGTACTGCCAGTACTGACACCGTGTGTGATGTGGTTAACAGGGGACGGTGGTTCAGCTACAACCTGACAGCTGAGAATACAAGAAGCTGGCAAATATTTCTCTGGTTGTACGACATGAAAAGATTCAGCTCTGGTTGAGTAAAGTCCCTTAAAAAAAAATTTCTGCCACCAAAGCCAATCCTGTTATGCATGGAGAACAAGCCGCTACAGACACACACACATGCACACACACACTTTAAGGAACTGCTTGAGTCTGTGCCGAGCCATGGCTCAGAATTAGCTCAGCTCCAAATCAGCATACAGCAAACCTCACACCTGAGACTCCTCCTCACACTCACACACACACCTGGGCATCTCCTTGGACGTCTATACTCTAATCAAAGGTGTAAACAAACCACAGGCTCAAAGGTATGGGGGTGTCCAAGCTTATTTAGCAGGATGTAATGAGATCCTGATCAATTGAATGTGACCAGGAATCAGAGTGAGAGCAGCAGGCAGAGTGATCAGACACCTGAGAGAGGAGTGTCACTGGAAATGTATAGAAGCTGAGGATGATGTATTGATAGATGGCTAACAGACGAAGGTCGGTTTGTCCGTTCAATGCTAAATGAAGAGGGAGAAGGATCAATGGTTTAATTGCTATATGACGGCATCAATGGATGGATATAAAAGCAGTGTAACTGGTTGTAATGCGCCTCTTTTTTTTGTCAACAATGCTTAAACACAAACTTCTGGTCCAATAATATTAATAAGAACAGGATACACCGACACAATTTAAGACAACAGACACCAAAAACTACAAACATGTTGCTTTCAAGTTTGTTTCCAGTTTAATTAACTGGTTTGTATTGATTCTTTCTTGTTTAGAGACGGATAAGGGACAGATACGAAATTAGTTAAAAGTTTATATTGGAAAAACTGAAACCTTACTGGGATGGATGACTTTTATTTTTTGATTTTCATTTATTTTTCTTTTAGGAAAGCAAAATATAAGGAAGAAATATTGCGTAGAGTCCCTCAGTAATGAAGCCACGGATTTGTTAGCTTGTTTTACTGGCTCTTTATTCATCGGCTGAACACAGGCTACTGTGAGACGTAGCCAATGCTAAAACGACAAACCTAACTTGGCATAATCTCACTGCTATCAACTGACTTCAACTCCCACTGTAGACTAGCTCCTGCTCCCCAAACCAGCAGGGACAACAACAACCTGCCCTCCTCGCTCTCAGCCGAGCTCAGGTCTGTTATCACACAAATCACTGTCATCTGTAGCTGCCATGACTGACGGGCTCCACAGTCTCTACGCATCACAGACCTATCAATAACTGCACATTAACCATTACATTAAGTGTCACCCACTCCATTACAATAGTGAAAACTCCCTTGGCAAGTAAGTAAAAACTTTATGAATTTTTTGATGGTCCACTGACCGGCTCACCAATGCACCCTCTGGGATTTGCTCTGGTGTGCACAATGGCCAGTCCGACTATGTATTTGTTTTGTTGTACCTGGGTGGTTTGCGCATATACTGTAGTACGTGGAGTGAATATCAATACGTCTTAAAAAATCTATTAGCTAGTTAAATCTAAAAAACCTTTTCTCTTTCTTCTTATTTTTCCTCGTCTCTCTCTCTCTCTCTCTCTCTCTCTCTCTCTCTCTCTCTCGCCTCCGCTGCGTGTCTCCAGTCGTGTATTTGCGAATTCATGACATTGCAACAGCGGCAATAATCCTACAGCAGCAAATGCATACAGGGGAAAGACTGCAGGCTTTCATCCAAAATACGTCTACAAAACAAGATGCATTATTTTTGGCATGGTTTTTTTTTGACAGGTATACATGGTGTGCTCATATTTGTCGCCAAATCAAAGGGGACTGATATCTTAGAGTTTAAAACTTTCCTCAAGAATTCAAAGTAAAGATTTCATCAGAACTCTGAGTGTGCTGCTTTAACATCTTTTTATTCACATTGGCAGCTTAGACTACACAAAAAATAAATAAAAAAATGGATTGATCCTTTCTTTGAATCATATTTGAGTCAGAAAAGAGAATCCATCCTCCACCCTGACAGAGACTGGGACCAGCCACCAGCTGTGGCAGATGTTGGCCAGCTGTGAGGCTTGTATGAGCTTCATCTCGTTTTCACTGTTGCTCTACATCTGGTCCTCATCAAGCTGTGTGTGTGTACTAAAAGTCCTCAACACTGACACATTAAAGCATTCGTTACCTGCCTCCTCAGCAGTGCTTACCTGCAGTGAGCTGCAGTGCCTAATTGGGGACTTTAATAAGGAAATGTTCAATCAGCTGTTACCATTAAGTATTAAATGCCACACAACTTCAGTAACAAGTGATCTCACACAAACACACAGAGAGAAACACACAAATGTGACTTGACTTCGCCTCATTGGCTCAAGTCTGGCTGAGCTGGAAGCAAACAACTTCCAAATGAGAATTAATTGCGACGAATGCCTCTCGAAAATATTTTCCTCCAAAGTATCATTTAAAGTAAAGAACACAACCCACATGCTCATTTTCAAAAGCAGCTCTAATCCAACCATCTGTGACTTTGCAGCTTCAACAGTGGATTAGAACATAATGTGATAACAACAAAATCACCCCCTTTAGAAAAATGTCCTGGCCCCTACACACAGTTTGGTAACAAGAATATAATCAGAAATTTAATTTGTTTTCAAATTCATCAAAGTGGCAAATTGAGAAGTAGCAACAGGGTCAGGAGCGATGCACGCTGCAGTAATTTCCTCTGAAAAATACCAAAAGTAGTTTGTAGTCATGGTAGAATCGGATTGAACACCACACACACACACACACACACACACACACACACGCACACACACACACGCACATTCTTGACAAACCACGTGTGACCACTTGATAGAATTTACAGTGCAATAACAAGATAAGAGCTCTCTCAGTTTAATTCGGATTCCCATTAAAAAATGTAATTAGGCCACGGAGAGTGAACTGGTGGGCCACAGATAGCCAATTAATCAGCGGAACGGCTACATGTGTGTTTCCCCATCTGTCTGCGGGGCGCTGCACAATAAGAGGCCATCGAGGGCAGAAGAACTAAGAGCCTGGGTAGCCCAACATGCAATTACCATCCCTACCTCCTCCCTCCCCTATCTCCGGCTCAGGCTTAACTTCTAGCTCGAGCACTGACGCCACGTTCGGCGCTTCAGAGCGGGAGGAAACAATGGGAGAAAGTGTTTAAAAAGGAGGATGTGTGGAGGTGGGCCAAGCATGTGCATGGTCTGGCAAGTCGGCGTCTTCCTTCTGCAGCCAACAAGGGCCGGGAGACAATGGAGGAGTAATGGGGGTCTGTATCTCTGCTAACAGAGACAAATGCACTGACTCATGCACGTATAGACATGCTGTACGTGCACACAGTCATACACACATGCAGCGGACATGAAACAAACCAACTGTTTGTTTTCTAGAGACTTCAGTTCAACATTATGGATATTGAGAATTCAGTACATGTACGAATGAATCTTTAAAGGAGCTATTTGTACGTTTTTGCCATTTCTTCATAGCCAACATTAACAATAACAACCGTTTACTCAGAAGTCTCTCCAAGAGCTTCAGCCATTGTTGCATTTCAAGACAAGAGTTTGAGCAGCACTACTTCTTCAGGGAAGACTGGACGCTGCAGGGACTTGGTATTGGACAGTGACATGACGTTCTGGTCAGACTAGGGCTAGTTGTTTAGCATGTTAACTTCAGCAGAAAAAAGAAGTGGTAGAAATAGTGGCAAAACAAAAGGGTTGCATTCACAGCTCTTGGGCAAGTAAAGGAATGAAGTTTGATGATGAACTCTCAACATTTCTTCCAGGCTGGTAAGTAAACAGCTGTTAATGTTCATGTTAGCAAAAACCTACAAATAGCCCTGTTAACACGATCTGGACTGGACTGACTAGTGATTTGAACCAGCCAGTAATTCACAACTTCCACCTCTAGCCTCTGTTTCTTGGCTTGTCAGTACACACAGTGGCTACAGGCCTAAAGTATCTGGGCACATTCATTAAACTCTGCAAAGACGCTGCAGTTATTAGTGTCTTTAATGGGATTGTTTTAATTGTGTTCTCAGGAGTGCATTAGCAGCCGCTGATGATTCACAACTTTGCAAGTGGAATATTTGTGATAGCTGCAAGTTAATGAGTGGTGCTGTACACTGACAATTTGATGATTACTTTTTCTATTTAGATTGCAAAGATTTTTTTGTCTTCTACTTTCCATCCCTCAACACGAAGCTGAAATAACAAGATTGTCTTTTTTTTTTTTTGCAACTCAATGTCAATTATGTTATGTACATGACTTCCCATGTAGAAAAATATAACTTCACTAATTCCATCTCTAGGGCCTGAGGACTAGAAATGTATCTTACTGACAATACAAGCTAGCAACAACTAGCTACAACTAGCCGGCTCACAGCCACACAGCTAACATATCCAGATTGCGGCAGTTCCACTCAACTGAATTAATTTAATTTGGTGCAAAAGTTTGGTTTCAAATGCTAGTCATATGCATGTATTAAGCTCCAGCGTGTACATGAAGACATGTATGTGGGTGTATGTGTTAGCTCGTATCGGCACCATCAAGTAGGCTGAAGAGGGGAGGAGGCAGATTGAAAATGAAACATGTTATTACTGCAATGACTCTAATGGCTCTCAAATGGAGTGACTGAGGTGGTGTGTGTGTGTGTGTGTGTCTGTGTGTGTGTGTCTGTGCATGCCTGCCTGTGCACATCAGTGTGAGTTAGAGTTGAGGGCATCGCTGTGTAAATCCTATCACATAATTTGTAATTCCAGCTAAACTGTAATTCCCAGGCTAAATGGATTGACAGGGGAATAAGAGGAGGGGGGGGGGGGGGGGGGGGGGCGCTGGTTGGGTCAGTGCTGCAATAAGCTGGTTGCATCCTATTGGACAGAACAGAAGCATCAATCTGGGGAGTCGACCCAGTGAAGCTAAATGAGAAAGAAGGTCACTAGGTGGGTTTTCTGTTTAGCCTCGCCTCCTATTTACATGATAATGACTCCTGTGGAACACCATAATAACATCTTGACATCCTTGTCGCTTCTTCTTCCATGGAATTACATCTTTGTGTGTTGGTGTGTGAATTTATGTGTATGTCATATGCAGCTCATATCAGCACGTGTATCGTGTGTAACAGCTCACAGCTTCTCGTATATAAAGCTTGTATATTCAGGATGTGGGTGTCCATGTTTCTGCATTGGGAGAGGTTTCATTAACCCCCATTCACACAGCCTGTTCAAGGTGAGAATGTTGCACCTTTATTCCACCTCGCTGTTCTGTGTAAAAGGTAAGAACATGAAATTGGGGCATTGTTGTTCTGCCTTTATGCCAGCAGCAAAGGTAGCCACAGAGCCAGATCAGCAATATAGTGGGATCATTGTATAAAAGAGGCTATTGTGTCACAGTAACTTCCAGTATGTATTAGGATTTGTATCAGAGATACAATTTAGCCACAGTGTAACTAATAAAAACTCTCCGTTTTCAGCAGAGAATATACTGCAGTTAACAGAACTCTTACATTTTGCAGGTTTAAAATGTAAAACACACACACACACACACACACACACACACACACACACAAGAAGAAAAGGGAAAAAGAAATGCAGCTTTGCAGTTTTATTAAATCCCTACACCAGGGAGCATTGTACAATCATAGCTTAGTAACTGTAACAAAGCACATCAAGCCTGTCAGAACCAAAAACACATGAGCACAAGTGGATGGAACGGATTAAATAGTGTTTGTCTGCTCTAATGTCAACTGCGAGCGTGAGCATGTGTGGCTAACCAGCTTACTTCCTACCTAGCGTTCCTTCAAAAGTGAAAGAGCATATCTTTAGCTAGCTGCATTAGTATATGGGACTACATGTAAAAATTCACTGGGTGGGGACACATCTTCAGTGCTACTGTATGTGGCTAATGTTGGTGACGCTATTCTGCTCTTAACTGTATTTTGGAGAGTTTACACTCCAGCAAACCCTTAGCCAACACTGTAAAAAAAAAAATTGTAAAAAAAGGGTCAAATGACTGGCAGTAGCGGCTTCCAAACAAAAACCGTAAAATTAAAATAAAATATCCTAATTCAAATAAAGTGTAAAAACAATAAATTAACATAAAGTTTCATTAATATTTCTACAGAGAAAAACTTATTTTACAGATTTCTCCTAATTTATTATGATCAAACCCTTTTAATAAAGTGAATACACTCAAGTTTCAGATTTTTCCTAAATTATTATGATCAAACACCATCAATAAAGGGACGCCACTAAAGTTTCTACAAAGAAACTTTTTCCTAATAATAAAATTAAGTGTCAATCAATGAAATATTAACACATGCTTAATATTGTAAAGTTAACCTTTTGTTTTGGAAGACAGAGTAAAAAATACTGTGTACAGATTAAATCATCTCAAATTTCAATTTACAGTATTTGTGTTAACATTGTGTCTTTAAGTATGTAAAGTAATGTTAAAACCTGTAGAAGCAAAATCTAAATATAATATTTAATGATTCAGATTCAGATCAATTTTCTAACATTTGCCATAAAATATAAAATACTGAAGAAATGCAAATTAAATTGTTAAGTCTCTGAATGTAGTCTTTCAACTAAAGTGGGGTTGGAAACTTAATTACAAATAACATACACACCACTATTGACTTTATAACACTTTTATTTAATGTATTCAGATGTAAATTTACAATATCAACCAATTATTCACAAATAGTTCTTCAGAGCCCCGGGATGATCTGAAAAACTAAAACTGGCATTTCTCCATTGGTCTATCTCGCCTATTGTTTGCCTACTGTTTGCCACAGTATTCTCCATATAGTTCTGACAACCTATGTGGACAAACATTACACTATCTTTTATGTCAGAATCCCAACTATGTATTAATAAGTCAAATCAAAACATACCACAAAGGTCAATGAATCTTTACCAGAAGTGACGGTGCAACGTAGCAGATGAAGAAAAAGCCACCTTCAAACTGCCAGTAATCAGCTGGATCCTTGGTGCATCTGGGGGGAAAAAGAAATAACAGCCTAAAGATGTTTAATACTTTTATCATATATTATTATTATCATCCCCATATAAGATGTTTTACCCCTCCTCTTCCCCTTTTAAAAATGTGCCGCAGTAACATGTTTACTCAGAGTACATTACCTTTCATTATCAGCAGTGAGTGACGTTTACGTGCTGACGTCACTGTAGTGCCTCATCGCCAGTCTCTGGAGTTTCTGTTACCGGTAGAGTTTATTGCTGCTCTATCTGAACACAGTTAATGTTGTTGTTTTCTTCATACCAGTGACTAACCACCTGCTGTACATTTAAACTTACCAGTTATATAGGATTATTTAATCCGAAATAAACTACATGAACACAAACAACGTCACCAAAACAATAGAGTAAATGTTTTCTTGCCTGATATTTTTGCAGGATATAAATTCACTGATCTTGTCTTAGGTGACCAAACAGATTCCGTCCACCTTTCCTAATATTCCAGTTCTCCATTAAAACCCTACAACTCAAATTCGCTCAAAATAAGAATTTGGCAGATTTAAAATAATCCAGGTAACAGGAGACCGAGTAGTAGTGCGGAGTGCAGACACCCAGCTGCAGCACTCCCACTCAACACATTCGTTATGTGTTTATGGTCTGAATCGCTAGTTTGAAGTTTTCTCCAATACAACATGATTTTTTAATTCATCATTTTTTTTTAAATTATGGTCCTATTTAAAAGATAATAGACGTTAAAGCAGAGTGGTTTAAGTGACTGACACACAGGGAGACGTGCCTGTTAATCCGGATA
Organism: Seriola aureovittata; assembly: GCF_021018895.1. Classification (NCBI taxonomy): domain Eukaryota; kingdom Metazoa; phylum Chordata; class Actinopteri; order Carangiformes; family Carangidae; genus Seriola; species Seriola aureovittata. The sequence continues at coordinate 27,866,468 of NC_079366.1, forward strand.
TGAGGTCAGAGCGATGTGTCGGATATTTGACTTGTCATTGTGTTTTCGGATTATCAAAGTTAGCTCCAACACGTTTGCCTTAAAATATCTTGTTCGGCGTTCAGTTGTTCTAAAAGACACTGAGAGGAGTCAGCGGTTCAGTTTTTCCGGTAAGTACATTTTGTTTTAAGCCTATTTTTTTGCTAGCCAAAATTAGCATCCCTGTTTATATCACTGTTCAGGTGAAGATGCACCTTGCTAACCAAGCTAGCCAGCTAGTGCTAGCGTTAGCTGATAACTTAGCGATTGCTATGCTAACGGTACCTGGTCCCGCTGGGCTGATAACCTGTGTCAACCTGGGTTCAGTCAAAGCCCAATAAAAAGATGAATTTAATCGACGTTAATTTAACGACGTTTGGTTTGTGTTTCTCCACATGTGACCCAGTTTAAGTGATCTGCGTTAGTGTAATGCGCAGCGTTAATGTTAGTTAATACATTGTCCATCAAGAAGTCGTGATAGTTCAAGTTAAGATAACGTGACCTATACAAAATGTGTAGACACATATTTGTCATATAGAAGATTTTTCATTTAAAACTCAAACCAGTCCTCAACTGAAGCAGACATTCATGCACCTATCCTGACAGCTGATAGATATTTGTGATTGACTGTGATTCACCGCATCTTAACTCAAGTGTTTATGTTTTGTTTTCATTTGAAAGGTTTCCACACTGTGAAAACTGAGTGATCTGTACCAACAGGAGGAGCACCTCATGCACAGAGCAGCCCATTTTTTTCCATTCATCTGGCTGTGGAGAAGGGAGATTTCATGGACATCCTTAGTTCTCTAATGTGCTGTGATGATGATGATGATGGTAGAAAACTACTCCCAGTTCAGCTTCCTCTGATGAAATGACAGACTAACTGCTGATGAGTTTGTTTATTATTCTCTGTCTTCAGTAATCACAGGTTCAGTTTCTTACCTGCAACTTCATTTCTGCTGTTGTTGACAGGTGATGGTAGCAACACTTTTTCACAGAATTTATAAATATTAAACTGTGATTAAGTGATGGATCATCTCTAGCACTGTCACCACCTCCACAGGTGAAAGTATTTACCTATTAACTTCAGCAAGTTTTTTGATCCTTCATTGTCAGTGTTGTCGGACAACATTTAAATATTTCTAGTATTTATGTTGTTGATTAAAACTAACAAAGAAATAGTCACACAATGCTGTACATGTTACCATTGTGAAAATTCATACCAGATTTGCTCTATAAAAACCATCAACAAAGTTAAAGCAAGAGCGTCATAAATAACTTTATTGGACATTATAAACTACATTAAGTTAAACAATTTACAACACTGGAAACGTATAAAAGAATGTAATAAATTGATGAATTAAATACTGTAGTGTACAATTTATAATCAACGGTAACTATTTAAAATCAAAATACAGTTGTGATGAAGAGATGAAGTTAAAGCTGAATTTCTCTGTCATATGTAAGTTTGCTTAATAAATAGAGTTGAATCAACAGTGCAATTTTTTAGTAACAAGTATAATCATTATTCATCATGAGTCCTAATGTGTGAGACAGTTGATATTTATTTGCTTCAGTAACAATCTCCCTCTAAATAAGTGATGCTGTTGGAACAGTGCACTGATATTAACTATAATGGCTGAGGACTATGAAATATGGACTCTAATGTTTTAATCTATTGACAATTTGTTACAGCTACAGTGGAGTCCAAAAGTCATGCAATTGTATGTCTGACACGGGGCAGAGAGTGTAATACGACAGTGAAGGTGTAGGGAACAAAGAAGAGCATAGCTGATAAAACTGAGCAATGTTACGGCCACAAGTGTTATATACTAAAAAATACTATATTGTCATATAAGACCCTCATTCAAGGCCCTCATTTATCAAACGAACGTACGGCAGAAAACCGTGCGTACGACCATTTCCACGCAAGCTTCGGCATTTATCAATTTGGACGTGAGCGGAAGCTACGACCAGATCTCACGTCAGGTCTGAGCTCGTGCACGCAAATATGAGTCTGGATTTGTGGTGCAGCACAGCAAAATCTGGCTGAGTCTGAAAATAATTATTAAACAAACCTCAGCATAAACAGTCACATATTTAGAACAGATCAAAACGGATTCTTAAAACGAATAAAACAAGATAAAAAAAATGTGAATTTTAAAAAAGCCCACGTTTTTTACTGATACCACTTTTTTGTACAATAAAACAATATGAGAGGCTAAATAGCCTAACATGACATGTAAGTATTGCACATTAAAATTTGAAATAATAATAAATACAAGCAGAAATGTGTGTTTGCAAATTAACTCATGGCAAAATTGTGTAATTGTTTTTTGTTTCTTCCGATGGGTGTGACACAACTGGAACAATTAAAAGCACTAATATCATTGTTGCACTGTGGTTGGCCAGATGTTTACTCACTCCCTCATTTAAACAGATGCTTTGACAGTTATCAAATCATAACGATGGCAGATTTACTCATTTTGGAGGAACAATACGCGCGTGTCAGACATGAGCGCGTTTTCAGAGACCGCAGGGATCTCCAGATTGCTGGGTTTCCAAATTTGGTTGGAGCAATTGATTGCACTCATGTGCGTCTGAAGGCACCATCCATGAATGATTACGCATTCATCAATCGCAAAAACTACCACTCTATAAATGTACAGGTGATTTGTGATGCCAAGCTATCACTTTTAAACGTGGTGGCCAGGTGACCGGGGGACACACGATTCTTTTATTTTTCAAAACAGCTGTGTTGGCGCGCGGCTGCAGGAGTCGGCACTGCAGAGCCAAAGTCATCTCCGTCACCCTCTTCCACACAGCGGTTTTATGAGCTCTTTTGATCCCACTCTTCAGACTGCCAAAAAGCACATCCTTATTTTGCACCACCTCGGATGTCAGGATGTCGATCTCCATCTCTGAAAAGTTTCGTTTTTTGCCAGTAACTTTTCTCTCCATGTTTGACCTTAGTGGGCGAGGCCTCCGAACCAGGAATATTTAAGGGCGTAACATGTTAATGACGATCGAATTCAGCCGCCGCATTTATCAAGAGCCGGCTTTAGTGGTTGTGCTGTAATGGTGCAATATAAGATGTGGCCAGAACTTTAGTTCAAAAATAAAATGCTCAAAAAATGAATTAACACTATCAACAGTGTGTGAAGCGGCCATAGTGGTGATGTCACGATCAAGATCTCCATCTGTTTATTTCAGAGTCATCTACTGAAATGAGCATGCGCACCAGCCAGTCCGGACCCATCCTGTGTTGTAATGCCACTTTGTGACACTAGACGCTGTGTGAGTCAGCGGCGCGTCAAGTCTGCTCTCAGTCCCACGAAGAAGAACGACTTCCGGCAGCGCTTGAAGTTAGCATCACAGAAACACAGGAATGGATGAACATCCTAAAAGGCGATATTATATAGGACCGCTCCCGACAAGAAACCACGTTCAACGGCAAAGAAAAGAAGCGACACGAGTAAATCTCGATGTGCCTTTCCACCGCTGGAGAAGCTCCTGAGAGTGAAGAGATGCGGTTTGATGCCGAGCTCGCAACTTTCCTGTTAGCCCGGTGAGTAGCCTCAGTGTTAGCTCCTTAGCTAAAAGTATAATCAGTGCAACGACTGACAAACCGTAACGACAAACATTTCAGGTGGTGATATTGACGTTGACGAAAGACGTTTTAGCGGTTACTAGGATTGTGTCTGTTGCTCTCGGCTGTTGTACAGCTAGTGACGTCAGTAGCTGTAGGCTCATTTTGTAACTGATGACTGTAACTCAAGATTGTATGGACCCAGTAGACCAGTGAATACAGGTCGATCGGTTCACCATGTTGTCACCACTTTACTGTTAGGAGATCAGCCACGATTGAAAGTGCACTAGGTCTTTACATTTCTCAGGAGATTTCAGCATCCCTCTGTCTTTATCAGGACCTGAGCCAGTACAGATGGAATACCGCCTCCACCTGTCTCACAACGGCAGAGACACAGTGAGGAGGGTCTAGGTGAGTAACATGCTGTCATTCACTTTTAAAAGAGACTTGTCTATACCACTGATTAAATCAGACCCACAGTGTATACATGGTCATACTGCTGATTCTTAATGAGTATACCACTGCCTATATTGGATATGTATTTTACAGTATATCCATATTTGTACTACTGAATTTGTTGGTTATATAGTGTGTGTGTGTCCATTGAATTTTTTTATCACACGTAGTTGTTTAACCTTCATTTCATTGCATTTACATTTCATAATATTAATACTGTTTGTTTGTTTTTACATATTCATATCTATCCTCACGATTTATTATACTCACACAACAGACCTAACATGTTTGAATATAATTGTCCTATCACATGTTCCTTCTACATGTCCTCTTCCAGTGTCTTTGTGTTGCCTCACCACTAATGTGTGTTTTTAATTATTTATTAATATATATATATATATATATATATATATATATATATATGAATCTCTTCTACGAATTCTTCACATGTACATTTGTTTAGATTTATTCATTAAGTCTTGTTGTTGTTATTACAGTATATGCTAAATGAGGTTTGAGTGGATGATGAATAAATCTTGTCTTCTGAAGTCCTTAGACTGCTTAAACATTTCATAGTCAAGAGGAGCTGCTTGACATGTCCTTATTTTTCCTTTTGTGTTTTCATAGGGATGGCAGAATCCACCTCAGGCCAGAACCATACCTGCAAGAAACGGTAAGTCATGCACATTACTCCACCCCATACGTGTGTGTGTATATAGGCTGAAATTAGGGTCAAAATGACTGAGCTTGTAAAGTGACCTTAACTAATAATAATAATAATAATAATTATACTATTACAATAATAATAATTCCAACATTTGTTAACCTGTAAAATAAATCTGCATGACAAATTCAAGTTTCTGCATGTGTAGAAGAGATTCACAGCTAAGTGAGGACGGTGCAACAGTCTGACAGGTTGACTGGAAGCTATTGCAGCCGTCCATAAGTGATGGAGGGAAGGTGCAAAAAGTCCAGGAGCCGTTATTCATCATCAGTCTTAGTGTTAGAATACGTTTTACACTGGTTTTACAGTTTAACGTTAGCACACATGATAAGTTCAACTACAATAACAAGTTACTCCTCAAATATATGATATTTGCCCAATGGATGTTGGATGTGTGCAGTTAGCCTATAAGACTAATGTAACAGTTGAGACGGCTAACCGTGTTAGCAGCATCTTCGCACGGCTCGGCCAGGAGCCTGTTGCCGTCAGGTTGCCGATGCGGGTGGGTGTACTCTATGTCTCGAGGACACAGGTCAGATCCACCCCTCCCTCCTCCCCAGCTCCTCCCTCTCATCCAAACATGGTTTCTTCTGGCACAAATACACAGCCTAGTAAAATCTAGGCAGGAAGACAACAGCAAGAAGCACCTGGGTTCAGCTTCAACCCTGCTTCTTTCTTGCAGTGTTGCATGTTCTCCTTGTGTTTCCTCCAGGGACTCTGATTGCTAGTTCAAAGACATGCACATTTCATTCATTGAGGACTCTAAATTGACCATAGGTTTGAATGTGTGTGTGATTGTGTGTTGTTGTTGTGTGTTAAACCATTTTCCTGCTTTCCTTCCAGTACATGCTGGGATACATTCCAGTACTTCAACCTTTATTTTTTTTTTTTTGGAAGTTTGAATGTTTGATGTAATGAAAAAAAGATTGCTACATTTGCATCCAGAATTACAAAGTTTGAATGTAGAAGTCACATAAATGTAAAACTAATAAGATTTACCCTGAAATCTTTAAATTGTTAGTATGGACATTAACTATACTACTATACTATAATAACAAGCTACATTTTTAATTACAGATCATTTCTGTCATTTTACACAGATTTGTATGTAATTTGAGAAAGCAGAAAAATACTGTATAAATAATACAGTAATTTTTCTTTACAAAAATGGGAAATAAATGTAATTCATTATTATTGGCATGATGCATCAAATAGCAGTTTGGCTGTTAATTCACAGATCATTTCTGTAATTTTACAGTCTTTTGTACACAATTTAAAAAAAAAAAAAAAAACCTGAAAATTACTGTAAAGTTTTCAGTTATTTTCCGTAAAATTAGGACTTTTTTTTTTTTTTTTAGTGTTTAGTCCTGATATGACTCGTGAATTGGTACAGGGAGAGGGTGTATCATTGTCATCATTAGGGCTATGAGTGTAAGGTGGTTTAGAGTTTGTGTGCTGTTTAAACTGACTTGGACTCCCCCTTTTAAGTCTTTTGAAAAACAGGTCTAGCCCATCAGCCTTGCAGTTGTTTTACTTCACCTGTTGACCATCCTCATCCACACTCATTCGTGCTGTCCTGGTCCAGATTGAGCGACGCATCACAAATTGAATTCAGAGAGGGCAACAAAAAGAGTTTTCTCTCATTGAGCTGCTAATTGGCCACAGTGTTTTGGCCTGACCTCTCCAGTACGGACACAGATGCATTTCCCATGCACTAACCCCTCAGGTCCAGCACACAGAGCCCTCTACCTATTTTTTTGTCTGGTTCACAGTGAGATGGCAGATGCAAACGGCATCAAGTTCTCGACCTCTACATCTGCCATGTCAGCTTGTTAATTAACAGAAAACATCTGCTGGCTGCGGTGGAGAGGGGTGAAGAGTGAGAATCTGCAGAGAGAAGAGGTTGAGAGTGAAGGAATTAACCCAGAGCTCAACAGACAGATGGATCCGAGTTTTTCACAGAACACTGCAGTACCCAAAACTCTCATATGATTTACATCATTTTCATACTCAAACCATTCAGTGACCCCTTATGCTCTAAAGTTTGGGCATTGCCATCCTGTTTCTCCACTAATTTATTATTGTTTTCTTTTAAAGAAGCTAACTGTAAGTTTTGCTGTTTACTTACCCGTCTAGAACAAACGTTGAGAGTTCAGCATCAAACTTGAAAAGCAACCATCTTGTTTTGCTTCTATTTCTATCACTTTTGTTCTTGTACTATCATTTACATGCTAACCAACTAGCCCCAGCCCAGTCGTACTGTCTCGTCACTTTCTGATACCGAGTCACTGTAGCGTCCAGTCTCCCCTGAAGAAGTAGCGTTTCTCAGAGGATGAATTATAACCTCTTGTCTTGTAGAAGCAATGTTGGCTGAAGCTATGGGTAAACTGCTGGTAAATAAACAGCTGTTAATTATATGGCTAGCTATGTAGCAATAGCAAAACTTACAAACAGCTCCTTTAGTTTGTAATTTGTCTGTAGTGCTTTATTGAAATATTTTTGGTCTGAACAGCTCAGGCTGTGTATAATGTTTGTTTCCCCCCTGGAGCCACACATAGTGACATCCATACACTTGTGTTATTGGGGCTCACATTTGGATAAACAGTCGTGGTACATTCTCAGACACATGCCTTTAAAGTGATCCACAAAGACAGCCCACACATCCCGATTCATGTCAAAGCAGAGTTTGGTGTAATCTTAATGTGAATAATCATTTAATTCCCTTTCCTACTGCATTTTCTGTCTGTGTTCTGTTTCACTTTGCAATGCTGAAAAACCATTTGAATCCATTAACCTACACATGATCAGATAGTGCACAGCCTGACTGAATAAGCATTGATTTTTCTGAGAGACTTAACCAAGCTGGTGAATACTGAGGGAAGCATTAACATGGTGAAAGCATGAAAAAGAGGGGAAACGGACAGAGGGGAGAGGTCCACGCTCAATCTGCTGTAATTTCTGCTCAGACCAGTGAACATGGTGTTGTTGGATGAGGGTGGACAGCCTCTGTCCCTGAACCAATCAGATCAGTGAACCATGACTTCACTGCCTTCCACCCTTTACATCTGGGTGATATCAGCTTATTGACTCACACTACAGTCCCTTGGTCTCCTCCAAGGTCAGGTATATGCTATTGTCGGACGTACATCATCTTTGAAATTATATTTTCTTAGTCTGATGTGTGTTTGTGTGTGTGTGTGTGTGTGTGTGTGTGTGTGTGTGGTATCTGTAAAGGCTGGTGCATTTGTGTTATCTACAACCAAGCATGCCTCAGGGTGTGTGTGTGTGTGTGTGTGTGTGTGTGTGTGTGTGTGTGTGTGTGTGTGTGTGTGTGTACGTACAGTGACATCTTCAATGTTCCTTGACATTTTACTATTACCTGCCTGTGAGTTTGCTTGTAAATGTCTTTTTATTGTACAGCTTAATATATATTTTTTGTACTTTTTAATAAATGTTAGATAATGAGGTGGACAGCAGAACTCCGATCACATATCATTCTGCTCACTGTCAGAATAAGAAAAAAAAAACTGTCTGATGAAAATGTTTAGATGGGAAATAAGATTGTCAACTTGTCAGAGGCTGAACTTGTTACAGTCGGCCGCCGACAGCCAATCAGATTTTGTCAATTTCTTTTCTTCCCACATTTGTCATTTCATAGTCATGCTTGGCCAGTCCACAGATTCATAGCTCTCCTCCATTAACTTTATCTTGATGGATAATTGATTATTAAAAGGATTTTAAAATGAGGCGAAGAGCTATACTAATGCACAGACAACTGGAGGGTTGTAGCTTGTAGCGGACCAGCAGCTTGCAGTGTTGGTAACTTCACATTGATAAAAAGCAGAAAGCATGAGCAGCACGAACGAGACGTGCAGACTTTGAGACCAGGGTCTTTCTGCAAGGTTCAAAACAAGTAGCTTTCCTGAGACCTTTTCAGCGCAGTAGTTTTACAAGAAAGGAAAGGGTAAAGGAAGAGGTGAAAAATAAAAAAAAGAAAATGCTAAAATAACTTTTGAACTTTGAACATAGTAGCCTCTAATCAACCAGAACCAGAACTGCCATTATATTTTGTGCAATTTCTGCACAGAGAACTGAAATGCAAGAAACAGAAATATGGAAATATGGGAGAAAAAAAGTACACATGCTAGCAGTATGAAACACAAAACACAGGTCATGTTGGATTACTATGTTGTTGCATCAGTGGGTCTCTGTGTGGGTGCATTAAATAAAAAAGGAAAGTAAAACAAACAAAAGTACACTGTACACCGTCCATGCTTTGTGTCAAATGATATCCACATTTCTCCCCCTCAGCTGTATGCTAAGTGCATGACATCACATTAGTCAGGAAGCCTCAGTTGCTAAACACTTCAAGAGCAGGCAGTGGGCCCACCATGCAGCTGATAGCAACACCTATAGAAAGAAACCTCACTGTGTACATTCACATCACATTCACACCACACACATCAACATAAATTTCACACAGTAATTTAAGTGGGAAATCATCGTAAATATGATAATCTCAGACCCTAGGCTTAATCCTACGTGTCACATGACCCACATTCTTATAGTATGATTTTAAGGCTGAGGTTTGGGTTTAACACTTGTTTCCATCTTGTCAGCTGAAGTCCAGTTTTGGTCATAGTGGGTGGAGCCTGAGCAGAATGTCCCCTCCGTAAAAGTCGTAAAAGTAGGTCGAACTAACCAAAAATTATCATTACGGCTGAAAGTATACTGGCTAAATACGGAAACTGATGCTTGTGGGTCAGATAGCACAGCAGGTCATCCATTATTTTGAAGTGTTGATGGCGAGTACAGTTCATTGTTGTCAATACAGAACCATGTGTCAAACAAAGTCTGCAACGTTCCTTGTTGCGTTCAGTCTGAACTTGGTGTTGAAGAAAAACAGCGCAGAAGAAAAAGTCATTCCCATAACTAAACTGGTCTGTCAACTAGTTAGATGGTAATTACATTGGCTTTCAGCACAAATCTGCAACAACCAAACTCCTGCTCAGGAAGTTGCCAAGGACACTGCAAAGAGTGCAAGATCCATAAGAATGAAACAGACCGCCCACTCGATATCACAGCCTTTTTTTTTTGAGTTTGCCGTCACCTGCTCGTACAATGACTGTTTGAACATGAGATGACAAAAGTTAAACTAATCTTATTTTATCATTTAATTTCAGATGTGGAAGCAGCTGGGCCTGGACGAGCAGAGGTGGAGCCCTACTTCTCTAGAAGAGGATATCCTTTACATTTCTGGACAATGAAATCTTTGAAGAATATTCTGTCTGCACAGATCACTACCATTCCTTTTGTTACTCTCCCTACAATACCAAGGGCTGGGCAGCACATATAGACTATTCCATTCTGTTCAATGAATGAATTTTTAAAAAACTGTTTCATAAAGCTTTAACTTACAACATTTGACACATTACAACAATTTAAATTTTATGTCTTATGACATCCTATGACAAAATCCAGGTGCAACTTGACACTCTTTTTTATTTTGCGTCTCATCAGCCAGATAAGAAATCCAATACATCATCCTGCAGCTGTGCCCTGGACATTACAAATTGGCTACACTTTTAATTACAGAAAATTACTAACTGTGGTGACACAGTTTCTGGGGACAGATGTTAAGTTTTTTAAATATCACCTGTCAATGCGGTGAGCACAAAGAAGTCCCATTCACGTCTGTATGTCTGTATTCTGGGTGATGGCAGAAATCTCTGACAAATATTTCAAAACCTGTGCAGATAAAACCAAAACTATATGTGCATGGATACAACAATCTTTTTTTTTAAATTTAGGTCAACCAACCCTTTTTAATCGTTCATCAAAATATTACAAATCTTTCAACAAATAAGAGCATATTGTTGTTAAGAAGTGCGAGTGGCAAGCTGTCCTCACTTCTTAGTATTTTCCTCTCCCCTGGCTCTTTACAATAAAACATTGCCTCATAAATACAGAAATGAAGACACAAAAACACACCCACACATACAGTACACTCACTGGAACATATGGACACAATATCCCCCCACACACACACATGTATGGTATATCATACTCATGTGCCAATCTCCCTCCTCCCCTTTTTGCCATATATGCAATTTGCAACATATCATGTAGGGTTTAAGCCTCAGCCCACACTTCAAATTCTGCTCTCCTCCTCATTTCAGCAACGCGCACATCTCCGCGGACCGAAGCCTCCGAGTGCAAATACATGCAGAGGCTCTCACTATCTCCCCCCGTCACGTTGATGGGCAATAATTTTCCATCCACATTACATAACTCGGATAAACCTCTTAAAAAAATGCTATGCCTCTCAGTGTGAAAATTGCTAATCCATGCGGATGCCTCGGCGGCAGGCGTTAGCCACTTTAATTTTCAATAACAGTTAACATTTTAACATCTTACCAGTGTTTTCCCCAAAGTGCCTCGTGGTGCCGTATCATGCTCAGTTCATCTGGCTGCCCTTGGCTTTCACAGCTGACACCTACACAGCAGTAGCTGCCATCTTAACAAACTTCAAAGGCAGTTAAGTTGTGTTTTGTTGCGTTGGTGACAGCTTCTGTAGCCGAGGAAGAAGACAAAGTTTTGTTAAATGACATAGAGTCATGTTAACAAGTCAAACCTAATCATGACTAAAAGAAGTGTTTTGTTTTTTTTCTTGCTTTTCCCATTTTCCTCTGCTCATATCACGATCAACTCCAGACACAATCTCAGCTTTCCTTTTTTTTCTTTCTTTATGCCTTATTTTTCTCTTCATTCTATTGATTTGATGTGGTTGTCTCTTGCTATTAATATTACATTAGAGCAATGTTGCAGAAATATATAGAGGAGTGGAATTACACGCATGCATGCACAGAGTTCTATGCCCACTTACAGATTTGACCACACACACACTCTCATACACACATTGATCTCACTACACTCACACATGCGCGCTCGAATAAAAATAGACTTGATGAATCTGCTTGCTGTGGTGCTGCAGCCTTTCTGTCATCAATAGTGAAAGCTATTGTTGCTGCAGTGAAAGGAGTGTCGGTGGGGAGAGGTGGAGGGAGGGTGGAGGGAGGGTGGTGGGGTCACGGCGATGGTTAATGTACCGGGCAGGGGCAAAGCAATTATTTAGCTCGTGTAAAGTAATGTTAGAGGAGCCTCCCACAGCACAGCGTCACTGTGAACTTGTTATCTCAATGATGAGGTAGAAAGAAGAGAGAGATTTGGAGAGGAGGAGGGAGGGAGGAGGAAGAGGCATCTTTTTTTCCACTTGATTTTCAGACTGATCAGAGAGACTCTCAGATTTTAATCACACTTGCATTGTTTTCTGTAAACACACAACAGAAATGTATAAACCCAAATTCGGGAAAGAGAGATCGTGATACATCAGTGGAGAGGTGTGAAGTGTTTAATTACTCCTGTATGCAGAGGAGAAGAGAGCAGCTGGCGACATGGGCTGCAACTTGATTGGCTGAGAGGAGATCAGGTCAGATTCACCTTCAATCCTTTAACATTTGATTGATTCAATACTTTAACTTGATAACAAAAGATCTCTTTGGCGCCACTATAGGTTTGGGATTCAACAGCATTTTGTCCGCTCTGCATCCACTTATTGAATCTGATCAATGTGACCTCATGTTAGCTCTTCTTTTCTCAGCTACGCTGTTCCACCCTTGGGTCTCTAGTGGTCTTAAAAGTTAAATGAATACAAACGTGTAATAGATATCAATAAATCAGACCAGTTTCCAAGATGTAAGATGCGGTTCGCCGGGGTGCACTGGATAGTTGGAAGCAGGTGCGGAGGGGTAGAGACAAGTGGCAGAGATCATGTCTGAGGTGACAGGGACAAGTGCAAGTCCTAACAACAACAACAGGAAGTTGGTTACTGTAGTTTGGCTGCTGATTTAGCCACTTATCAGTCTAGTCTAGAGATGTCATGACACACAGCCCATGGAGGCAGTCACACTCGCTTCTCTAAGTCATAACTATCTGAACACAGGCAAACTTTTAATGGTGCCAGTTTTCCACGCAACAAATACAGGTTCAAAAAAATGAGGCTTAATCAGTTGGGAGGGTGCAGTTGTGGTGTCCCACCCCTGGGTCAGACTCTTGTGATCATTTCTTTTGATCTTTCATTGTGGTCATTAAATATGGTCACCCTGTTGTTGCACTTCCTGGAGTTTTTGTTGGTTGCCTGGCAACCTCACAGCTAAGTGGCTGCTGGTATAATACGTAGGTAGATTTGTCTCAATAATATTTGTGTGAACAGAAATATCTTGCAAATATGAATCAGAAAATACACAAACACAGTTATGAGACAAACTTTCCGGCAGTCTGAATGAAAATCAGTGACTTTTGGAAAACACTTGATCACCTGCTGACGAAGCCATTTCCCATTGGCCGCTGCCAGGAAAATTATTACGAGTAGCAAAAAGGGAAACTTACAAAAAGAGAACACAAATCCAAAATAAACTAACCAGGAACAAAAAAAATGAAAATCCAATAATGCAAGAAAGCTCTTGTCTCCATCCAACACTCTTGTAATGTCTTGTTTTTAACTGTAAATATATTTATTTGTATGTTTATATTTACCTGTATCAAGCAGCAATGTAAAACCGGAGACAAATTCCTTGTATGTACATACTTGGCCAGTGAAGCAGATTTCTGATTCTGATTCTGATGTAACCTGGATATACTGATTATAATGACTCCATTCAAACTACAGTCAGTGAAGTGGACCAGAGCGTATTTTGAAAGTCTCTAAATGCAACTATCGGTCATAGACTCCAGATCTAAAGGGAAAATTCTGGTAAACAAATGAGTAATTGAAACCCTGTAGATTATGTTTTTTAATAACTTGTGTTCTCCAGTGCTGCCAGGTAAATAATGAATGACGATGTTCAAGAAGCCTCGTGTGTGTCTGTGTCTCACACCACAGAGAGCGAATACACACATACAGTACACACATAGACTTTCTGCCAGTAGATGGAGGAAACAGATGCTCCCCAAGCAGAGCACAGTTTGATCTTCCTTTCCCACGCCCAAATGTCAAACTGTTGCAAGTATATACAGAATACACGCTCGCATGCACACACACACACACACACACACACACACACACACACACGCACTTACACCTGCAGCGAAATTCAACAGATACAAGATGCATCACTCATCCGATGTCGCTGCCAACCACTCAGCCTGCTACAGCACAAACACACACAAGTCTGCAACTGGTGTGTGTTCATACACACGTTTGTGTTAGACTGCCAAAATTTGTTAGCAGCAAAACAAACGACGACTCTCTTGAAAAAGAATTTCCTGCACCCTGACCCGAACCTGAACATGAGACCAAGCGTGAACGGCCCCTTCGAGGAGCTGATGATGCAGCAAACTAACCTCACTTTCAAAAAATGTCACCCCCTCGGGAAAATGGAAATGCAAGAACACACAAACACGTGTTGAAGTGGCGTTTAATTAACATTCATCTGAACACAGCACGATGGTGACAGGACCATAAAGGAACAAAGTATGAAAGGGAGAGAGGGAGAAAAAAAAAGCAACATGAAAAACAATTAAAGTGGACACATGTTTTCATCCAGGGAAGCATTTAGTTGGTCACTTCTAGACTGTGACACTGACGAAACAATTACTGCATTTTCTTTAGACTCTCTATGAAACTGAGCACAATGATTTTAAATACAAACGAAGATAATTCACTGTGAAATAGATCATTGGTTGCAGTGGTTCCACAACAAGCCAAAAATAGTCCTAATAACACTCCTAATTTACCAAGAAGCAGATTTATTACTAACAAATAATCCCTGAGGTGAAGGTTTGTGCAGGTCACAAGGTGGTGTTGGATTTATTCAGGTCTGAGACTCCAGTTGGATTTTTATTAAAAGAAGAAATCATAATATATCATTTGGCCATCTGTAATTTATTATAATCAAATCCTCTGATATTTCTAAGAATTGATGCTTACATGTTTCTCATCCTCTCTGTGCTTAGATCAATACCCCAGCAGCTGTGGATTTTCAGACTCTTGTTGCAGTGTTTAGCCAACCTGCCATCTGCTTCCTTTGGATGTTAAATACTTTGCATGATTGATGCAATAAATTGAGAGAGAAATCGATGTCAATAATCTGCTTCTAACGCCATGGTGCCCTATTATTTTGTACTCCTCCAGGTCATAAGAGAGTTTCCTTTCAAACACAACACAAAGCAAAAGTGGGCAACTGCCCCAGGGCCCAGGAACTCCAGGAGCCCCAAAAGGCTCCATTGTATTTAAAGCTCAATATCAACTGACATAGTATACGTAAAGTACATATACACACACAATGTTAGCACAGTTTTTATTTATCTATTTACTTTAATGTTGTGTCTTTATGGACAGGACAGGATTAACTTGAATATTTACCCTATAACTATAATAGGGAGTAAAAGTCGGGATTTTTTGCTGCATCTATTTGACCATTCTTTTTTAAGAATATGTCCCTTGTGAGTTGCCTAAATTTGTGCAACTGCAATTCTCCATTAAATTGTGTTTTCCCACCCAGACACACCTGGGAGTTCAGCTGTTGACCCTCTGGTAACAAACCCTGGTCAGGAAGCCATAGGTCACTGTATTTATTTCCCCTGCCACCTTTTAAACAACATACAGAACAGAGTTGCAAATCACTATAACCTCATGCTGTATATAGTTACTGTATGTATGAGCATTATGCAAGGGAGTTCAGAAAAAAGGTGGCCTGAAATTCTGAACGTCTGTCTCATATATAACACACAGGGTTTCTCTTCTTCTTTGAATAGATGTGCGCGCGCGCGCACACACACACACACACACACACACACACACAAACACACACACACACACACTCATTTACACACACAGACACTACTCTCTTGACCCCATGGCTGTCTGGTTAAAGTGACTTTTTATCTAATAGCCTGAAAAACACATTGACTGACTGAGCATGGCATATTAAATTCCTGCTTCTCCTCAGGGCTATTTACTCTGATAGCTTCTATTTTGGGCTATTTATTCAAGACAACACACAAAAAGTTTGAAAGATCATTGGGAAACAGTGACTAACACTCAGTACCTAAAAACATGTGAGTATTTGTTATTTTAACTTTGAGTTTATTTCATCATTTTGTCAAATACAGTAAAAAGAAAAGTGCTACCAGAAACAAACATTTCATTTGTATCGCTGAGTTTGTGGCGTTTCATTCAGTCTCTTAAGAGAGGCTTTGTCTACAGTCATACAGCAACTGTTTGAGCTAAATGCTAACATCAGCATGCTAACAGTGACAACATTAACATGCTGTTACTAAGTGGGTGTAATGCCTACCATGTTAACCATCTGATGTTAGCGTGTTAGCATGCTAATATTTCATATTGAGCTCTAACACAAAATATAGCTGTGGCTGATGGAAATGTCATTAGTTTTTGCAGATATTATGTAGATTATGAAAAATACAGGGCAAATTAAAAATGGTGTGTTCTTAATCCATCCAACTGTTGCTGAAACATTTTATTCAAAACAACAAATGTCACACTCATGGTTGTCATGGCGAACTGCAAAAACGTAATGATACATCAAAGAGCCACAAGTGAATAGGGAGAGTGGTCTCTGACACACTCCGCTGTATGTATTTCACTGGAGAAGTGAAAAGCTTGAACTCCCAGTCCTCGTCTGACATCCATCCATCCATAGAGCCATAGCCAGTTCAAGTTCCTGGGATTCAGCCAGTCGAATATCTGAACATAATTTCATGGCAATCCTCCCAATAGTCGGGAGAATTCAGTCTGGACCAAAGAGTCAGACCAACACTGCCATCCCTAGAGCCTTTGCCGTTACAATGCTAAAAAAAACACACTTATTTCTTGTTTTTTTTCCCTCCCACCTCTCCTCACAGAGCAGATTTGATGATGTCATATTGTAATTGCAGGACAGTTCATGGCCATAACTTGTGTCCTGCCGCCCAACCTGACATGTCTGGCTTCCCGGGTGCTGACGCTGGACAGAGCCCTCACACTGTGCGGAGCTGACACTGACACATGGTCTCCTGTGAGGAAGACTCCTCAGCATGAGAAAGGGACAGTCCCCACTGCAGGTGGATCAGACATCACAGTGCTTTTCCTTCCAGTAGCACTTAATCTGTTCAGCCCTTCAGCTCCTCATCCATCGGCTGGTTGATATGACTTAACCTTGACTTTCCTGTGCGCTGCAGGAGCGTGTTGCTCGCATCATGTATCATACATATGCCATTCATTTGCTTCATTAATCATTTCCACATAATAACACAGCCAGGAAATTCTTCATCTGGCCTAGATACTCATGCAAACCAAGACGGATAAATAGTCCCCTATGATCTATCCCCACCATCACCATCTCCGAGCAGGTACACAACCATGAGCGTGTTTGTTCGACATCTCCATAAATAGAAGCCATGCATTATTTCAACCGGCAACACGGCTTAAACGTGTAATCCGTGTGTACTGCCCTTTTGCATGCACTCCATCAATGTAAAACGATCACTGATAAACAGACATTGTGTTAGTAAAGAACGTGTAAACAAAAGGAGGGAATGGATATAGCGGGAAAGCCTATACGGAGTTGAAAAGGATGTTGAAATCTTGCTTCAAGGATGTAAATGATTGTGTGGCATCCCTCAGGGACGCTTTTATCTGTCTCTGCTGTTGTGGGAGGAGTTGAATATGAATTTGCACAGACTGCATTCACTTCATTTATCAAGTGTCGGATGGGGGGTTTGGGATTGTTGCATCTTTATTTTCCATATCTGCCCTTGCTTTCATTTTAACATGGCCTCTTAAAGTGTTTTTTTGGGGCTTTTTTGTGCCTTTAATTGACAGGACAGTGAAGATTGACAGAAAACGCAGAAGCAGAGATCCGGGGGTTGACATGCAGCAAAGCGTCTGGTCAGGTGAGAGTCGAACCAGGGACTCGCTGCTCAGGGAATTTGTGACCACGCAACTTTTTTTCACAAAAACTAGAGATTTTAAGTCCCATGGTTTTAACAGATGTACCGAACTGAAATCCAATAATTACATTTAAAATTATAATCCGCAGGCTCCCTGTCTGTGCTGTTTGCTTTCATTACCGGCGCCCAGAAGGATCCACCCATTATAAGGACCTTTCGAAATGGAACAACCTGGTCGTGCCGCTGTGATGCAATAATTTTCAAATGAAGCCTTCGGAGGATGCGGCCCCTGGGACGCAGCTCATGGCTGTGTGCCGACACTCCCCCCAAAGAACCTCACTGGCTGGGCTACGACACAGGTACCCACATCGCAAACTCTCTCAAATTACTTTAAATGTGCTTCTATTACAAACACGTGCATTGGATAATCAGGTCTGTTGTTAATATAGAAATATTGATAAGTGCAGCTGCTTTAAAGGAGATATTTATTTTGCACTTGGGCCACCCATGCTACCAAATGGGAGGAGTTTTAAGTACAATGGTTCACGATGCAGAATGTGTAAGTTTGTCTTTATCAGGAAAATCACTGAAAAGGAAAAGTTTCTCCTGAAAAAAAAGAAAAAGGATGAACAAGAAAAGGGAGCAACACAACCAAGACTTGCTGTCTTGCTTATTTGTTGTGTCTAATTCTCCTCTTGTCTGACTCGAGGCAAGCTGTTTAATTGTGTAAGCATGAAAGTTGTTGTTTAAATCAATTATGAGCTTAGATAAGAAGACAGAGTTGTCTCCCCCCCCCCCGTTTCTCCTCGCTCAAACTCTCAAATATCAGGATTTCAATCACACATGAATCGACGCCATGTGAGTTGTGTTCAGGCGCTGTGCACCGCAGCATGGAGGGAATCTGCTGAAATGAGGGAGAGGTGAAGGGAGGGGGATGTATGTCAGTGACCTCCCTCTGGCCATGGCCCCCTCGTCGCCTCATTCATCTCTCTGCCTCCTGACTGAGGATTTATCCACCTGATTACCCGGCAGGTATCCCACCGGTCCATCCCTATCCCCGCACTGCTCCGCTCAGCATAAACAGCTTTCGGGTTCAGCCCTTGACCTGGAGCTTAATGCAACATTAGCTGCTTATAATATCAGGCATCATGGAGTTTTGAGCTGGTCATGGCCCAGTGTTGTGCTGTGTACTGTATTTGCCCCCGAGCAAGAGACTTACTCCTTCCCTGTTTAAACTGAGATATGTGAGTGTTACAGTTTTGCTGTCGTCTTCAATGCTCTGGTATCGGTGTGAACGCTATTTAAGAATTTTGCAACAACAAATCCATTTTAATCACAGACATAAGCAGCAGCTTTCAACAAAATCAATTTTAATAAAACAGGTTAAATGCAACATGTTAAACCTGCAGCAGCTGATTGGTTTAAGAGCAGCAGAAACACCAGTTTATATATCAAACTTATTCACGTACCAAACAGCTACCGATGGGCATTAGCATTGATTTGAAGTTGTATTCGGGTCCATCTGATGAATGTAAGTCTGTTGAGCTCTACACTATTTAGCTAATGCTGAATGAGGGAGCACCAGCTCGTCCCTACCTTTGTCTAGCAGCTGTAGATAGAGTCGTACGCAGAGGGTTTCCAGAGCTGAAAACAGTGAACAGTGAGGGGAGACAATGAAAACAATGGATAAAAAAGATGCAGTTGGGGGGGGGACAGAGTCGGCTGATGAATGTCCCTGGGTTCATCACTATGAGTGACCAATTTCACATACAAGTCCTATGGCCCACAACTGGAAATGTTAGCTGCTTTGGCTATAACTTGGTTTGGTTCTGCCTTGGCTTTTACTTTGATGAAAGCTGGGGATTGTTTCTGTTTCTCACATGTAACTTATTAAAGACAATAAGTGTAGCTTTATTATGTGATTATATACACAGCAAGTCTTCATATCTCCATCTCATACTTTTCTCAAACAACTGGACCAAACTAAATCTTTTTTCTACATTGTCAAAGAAGCATGAAATGTCCATCACGTCCCTCCAGGAACAACTCTTGTGGAACAATCCAAGTGGAACAGCTGCACTGTGGGTCCAAAGGTCCGATATTATTTCCACATTTTCTCTCTCACCGACACTTCTCTGGCAAATATGTTCACTCCGGCAATAAGATGCTGGTCACTGTGGAAAATAAATGCAGTAATGAGGTAAATTCTGGACTTTAGGGTGTGAACTGGGGTCAGAAATCAGGTCATGTGAGGTCAGGAAGCTGTGGACTTTGGATTTTTCTCCTCTCTTAGATGCAGCTAAGAGAAGGGATCAACAACATCCCAATTGCAGAGAATATTTCCTGTCTTGTCAATTTGTGATTTGAGCTACACAGGTGGATTCTTACATAGAGTTTGCGGCGCAGAGAAGCACGGAGGCGAGCGCCGCGCTCTTGCTGACAAGTCGTCCTGCAGACGAAGAGGAGACGAGGCCCCTGGAGGAGGCAGAGCTGAGAGTTAATCATCTTTCTGTATGCAAAGGCCACGGTTCAAAAGGCACTGCGATGATAGGAAGTGGCAAAACCCCATTAACTCCATGACAGAGTCTGCCACAAGTAATATGCTCTCTTGCGCTTTCTCCCCACCCCTCTCTGGGTCTCTCTTTTCTCCCTGGTTCCTATTCTCTGTCGCTCACTCTGGTCCTCTCCCTTTCCTGTCTTTCATCCTTTCTCTGTTTGTCTTTTACTCGGGATGAGTTCCAGTGTCTAATTTTTTCGCACCCTGTCATCTTTTCTCAGGCTGTCTCTTTTTCCCTTCTTATTCACTCCCTTTTTCTTATTTTTCCTTTAGCCTCCCTGTCTTGTCTTTTTTTTTTTGTCCATCACATCACCTATCTCTCCTGGAGTTCCTCTCTCTCTCTCTCTCTCTCTCTCTCTTCTTTCTCATCCTTTTTCATTTATATATCCACTGTCCTGTTCCCGTCTCTCTCCCACCTCTGTTCATGCACACGTAACTGTGAATGACTGAATAACCATGAAGTTATAGTTCAGTTAATGAATTTATGTCATTTACAATAACCCAAATTACACGATTCGCTTGATAACCGGCCATTCTCTAAGCCCCATGCCCCCTTGTCCTTTTTGTACTGTTTGTCAAACTTTCCATCTGCAGTTTGCAATAATGTAATCCTCTCATCCCTAGCTGATGACCATGACTTTTGTTTGACTAAAATGATGACTTTCACTACAGTATTTTATATTATCTGCAGCTAGCTGGCGTAAGCTAATGCTAACACCAATACTCCATCGCTGTTCATATGTTGCAGGGTACAGTCACTTAGCTCTGGTATTATTTATTCGTCTTTATGTTTTTTAGAGTGTCGCAGTGTGGTGGCATGTGATCTGTCTGCGATGGGAAAAGGCGAAGCGACCCTGGAGCACTTTGTGTTCACACTGGACAGGTTACGTGAACCGCAACGTGGCACCTCGAGAGCGAACTGATTGTAGGAAATGAAACTTTGACCTTGCGTTCGTATTTTTAAACATATGCTTCAGTTCTACAAGAGAAAGGGTTTTGAAGATGAGGCACTGTCTAACCAGTTGTACTGGACTGCACTATGTTATAAGCTGTTATGTTCTGCTTGTATACAGAATGCAGGCAGTGGACAAAATGGCATGTGTTTTAATGAAAGCCGTGTCAGGGTAACCACAGGTTTTTCAAAGCCTGTTTGATGCGATTGCTCTTGCTGTCAGATGATACAGTTTCCGCCTGATGGTGCTCGCTCCCTATTACTCCCAGTTTGTGTTCCAGTCAGTTGAATTTTCTCACCAACATAAATACCAAGTTTCACCCCTCTCTTGAGACTTGATGTCAGAGTTAAAGAATTTATTCAAATGAAAAATATTCAACCATTTAATACGCAGAACAGATGATTGATTTAAACTTTGTTGGACAACTTGTGTAGCATAATTTATGGGTCTATGTTTCCCAGAAGAGATTGAGAGTCCAGGCTCAAAGGCAGGGCATGATATGTCAGAAGCACCCAGCAAGACACATACTAATGGCCTAGACTTTCTGCCATTTAGTTCTTGTCATACGCAGCAAGCTTCAAAATGCCACCAACTGTGTGCATATAAATCATCATCAGAGAGAGAGAGAGAGAGAGAGAGAAGAAATAGTGTGCATTTTTAGCTTGAAATTGTTGTTATAGATAAACGGGGATATACAGCCATACATCAGACTGTCAAAACTTGGTTTTCTGTGATTTGATTTTAATTGTGGCATGAAGAGAGTAATTCATTTTGTAGCCTTTGGCCTCAGGTGTGAACAGACGGCAGGGTCAATATAACACTCACTGAATTAAGTGTAAGTGACAGGAAGAGCAGAAAAATTAAGAGAGCCACACTATAAACTGTAAATCAGTTGACTAGCGCTATTACACACATCATAACATCACATTGCAACACATCCTGAGTGAGAGGGAGGGATGAGGTGTTGTCTCTCAACCTCTCTGTCTCTGAGAGGACAACTCTAACCTTAATCAAGTGTCGCCAACCCACGACTTGACAGTTGTTAGCAGCCGACTCCAAATTTGACAGAAGGAAAAGGAAGATTTAGGGGCCGGGGTGTGAGAGAGCAGACAAGCAAGTGTCTGCCGCAGCGGTGTTGACAAATGAGCTCTGTAACGGGGCAATAGCCTTTCGCTGTCACGAGGGAAAAATCACGCGCTGAAAGATGACATCGAAAAACACAGCTGCTCGCTGACTGTCAAATCGCCCTAACTGCCATCCGTCTCCATAAGCAACCAAATTGGGGAAGTGATTGTTCAGGTGCGAGGGAAATTACTTCAGTTACTTCAAAGAGAGAATGTTTTTTCTCATATTTCCATAGAATATCATTTTCTTTGTAATGTTATTTTGTAAGACAACTATAACCAGCTGCTGATAATGATCTGTACTGGTGATATCAGGCTTCTCCCAACCCCAGCATGCATGTGTATCTTCAACTCTCCATGGTGCTGAAAGGAGGGGAGGGATATTTGGTTAAGAGATATATATTTAAGCTAACAAAGGTGCAGCGCTGACAGCCGCACCTGTACTACACAGCACTGAACCCACCAGGAAGAAAAGTGGTGAACTGTTGCCACCCACTGACCGAACGTGGAACTACCACAGGCAGCAGACTGACAGGAATGCAGTGGTAAATGTACCAGTTTCCTGAGCAATAGAGTGTGTGTGTGTGATAGTTGAAGGCTAAAACCATGAGCATTTATCAGCTGCTGTGACCTCTCCTCTGTGAAGTCTCGCATTGGTGAGCCTGGACTACAGTCACATGTTCCAGGTCATCACAAAGGTGTTGTTTGGGGTGTAGGTGCAGATGTACGTCCACTCCAAACTTGGGAAATAAAAAGAAGAACGTTTCTGTACAGATTTAGGCTTTGAACATGAGTGCAGTGTCATTTTGAAACAGGGCAGAATCTTGGACAAAGTGTCGCCAAAAGAACATAAGTAGGATTTCAAAAGTGAGAATTTTTGTGACTTTTATGTTCTTGTAGTACTGGTGTTTTTAGTGAGGTTTCCACGTGTTGTGTGATTATAAAGCAGGTCTAGGTTGTATATTAATACTGTATCAAAGCGCTCAGTCCACAGAGAAATGCACACAGCCTGTATTCAGAAACTGCCTTCAAACGAGCCGTCACGATGTCTGTAATTTCGTGATGTCACAACGAAACAGCTCTAGTAGTGGGCTACAATCTGTTACCTGTCGTTGGCCTGGTCATGTGTCACTCAGAAAACAGTCAGCCAATCAGAAGAGAGGCTCAGAGACCGATACAAAGCGCCCTGTTCTTACTAGAGCTCCAGAGAGAAGCCTGAGAGAGCAGATGTAAAACTACATCAGATGGTTTTTGGTTCTTAAAACCACAAATATATCTTCTATTGGATCAACACTTCAAATAAAACATGTTATTAAAGTACGTGATAATACAGTAGCATAAGATGTAACAATATAACACTAACAGGGTCAGTTTTTGTGCATACGGTGTGCTTTTACTTTTCATAGTTTTACTTGTAACAGTCCTTTTATTCCTACTTTTCCACGATGGAGCTCAACACTTTTCTTTACTCCTACCTCTGCACATAATCATTGTTTTACTCAATGAATAAGAGCCTTTTCCCTCTTTTTTTAGTGATAAGTAGATGTTAAATTGACAACTACCCACGTTTTCATTTGACAGACACTAAAAGAAACTGGTGTTCTCAAAGATTTATAATTACACTACAGCAGAATGACTCATAAGATGTTGAAATGTGGCAGCACTGAGCTGTGGGCATGTGCATAGCCTACTCATACACTCAGCCACGTCCTGTCATCTTGACTCCCATCATAGTAGGCTTTAAACCCTTTAATCCAAATCAGACCAACAATAAAAGATATGTAATAATTAACAGGCTTTAATTCAAATAAGATGGAGAAAGGTGACTATTCATTTGCTGATAACGATGTCTACATCGTTCTAAAGGTTGGTTCAATAATGTGACGGGCCTTCGTTGTCAGTGTGCTCCCTCCTTGCAGGTAAATGACGCTCACATGCTGCACAGTTGGCGATGTGCATGCTGACCAAACCACGGCTCATGCGGAAAAGCAAGTTTGAACAACCTCTGCATTTCACTTCCTAGTATAAGGTTTCATTGCTGTTCACACACACACACACACACACACACACACACACACCCTTCCACCCTTGAAAGCTTAATGAAGGGGCCTTGAATTGAGTCTTTTTTCTCTTCAATCGGAAGTAGGCTACACCTTGCCTCAGCTGAGAGCGCATACCTGTGCTCACTTGCCCGTTAACAGGACTCAGGGGGAGGGGAGGGGGAGAGGGGGGTTGAGCTCGAGGAGACACACCTTACTTACCTTTTGTGGCTCTGCGGCGCCCCCCGCCCCGCCCCACACCACCCTCTCTCGCTCGGTCTCTCTTTCTCTCTCCCCGTATCTCTCTCTCTCTCTCTCTCTCTGAAAGCGAAGGAATAATCGATCTGAACACAGAAATGTCGGCGAATGAGAGAGCCACGCGAGCGCTGAGGGAGATCCAACAAATCCCTGGAAATGACGCCTGCGCAGACTGCGGCGCTCCCGGTAAGATGATTTTTTTTTTCTTTTTTAAAGTTTTAATTATATAGCGTAATAAATGTGTAAGTCAAACTTTGTAACGTATCTCGACTTGCTGAGATGTGACGTATAGGAGGCGCAGAGCATTTAGCCAACAGGCCTACGTTACAGGGGTAAAATCAGACTAACCCTTCGTTAAAACACACGCTCGTGTCCTGCTTTTTTTATTCTTTATCATTGCAGCACATAAGTAGCCTGCGTCGTGCTTTTAACGTAAAACATTCACCCATGTTGTGGTGTTTTTCTAGCCTTGAGTGTGTGGACAAGGTGAGCCAGGAGCTCAGAGGGCGGAGCTTTCCTGGAGCACCTGAAGGTTTCAGCTCAGCTAAAGTCTTTAGTCTTAGTTTCTGAGATGTGGAGGCTGCCAGAGAGGGAAACTTTCAGAGGTCTACAAGTGTGGACACGCAGAGTGCTGGGGCTGCACACACCCTCATCCAGTGCGCTGAGCCTTACAGGAGGTCTGCACAGGCCTCCGCTGCTTCTAAACACCTTTGGGTGTAGGCTACATTTTAGGAGCTCCACTGTCCCACAAAGGTGAATCAGTAACCAGGAAAGAAGTGAATTTGAGACACAAGGGGTTTAAAGCTTCCAGGCTGGATAGAGAAGTTGGAATGCCTCAGTTTTGTCTGATTATTTTACTGATTACTGAAGAAATCTTCACCACAGAACTTATTTAATATGTACTTTTTCATCTTTCCTTCAAATTTGAAGTAGTTTTTGATTAAGAAACTAAATTAATCAGCAATTGACGGTCCATATATAGATGACTTGTTTCTCTGTAATATTTACATTCAATTCAATATAGTTTAGCTGGGTATCCTTCTTTATCATGCCATGATTTAGCTGTTGCTGCTATCTATCTATCTATCTATCTATCGAGAACACATTGTGACAGTAACTTCCCAAAGATTAGTACTAAACGACTGCAGTTGCCTTTTTTTTTTAGCTTAGTTTTGTAGTTAATACAGATTTTACCTACAGTTTAGATGTTACTGAAGGAAAGTAAAAAAAATCCAAAATTTTCAGCTCATGTGATTTGGATATTGCACTTGACCGTATTGTGATTTCAGTAATATTTCAAATAATTGTTCTGATCGCAATTAAATCAGGAAATCCCTGAAGCCAGGCCCTGGGGTAACATGAGGCTGGAGTTTCGTAATGTAACAAAGATAAAAATCACTGCCGGGCTCTAGCGCTTCATCTTTTGAATTGTGATTCATCCAAGGAAGGTTTACACCTGTGACACTGTGCACAAATCTTACAGTACCTGTGTCCACTGAGGACCGGTGTTTGTTTCCTTGTGGTCAGTTTTACTTCAGCTCGCATTGTGAAACACTGACATAGCAAAACACATCGTATTCTGATCTGTTGTGTGCCATTAGAAAATTAAAGAATGACCTGCTCTCCCTGCTCGGACGTCTGTGATCTGTGGTGATAAGAGCAAAGGCAGGCTCTCCCTCTCTCTATGTCACACACACACACACACACACAAATCTCTGTTTACTGGCAAGCAGCAGTGTGTGTGTTAGAAAGATAAGCCAGGTGAGGTCAAGGCAAAGGAAACATTTCTCTTACATTAAGGGCTCAAAGAGGGAAGTGAAAGGCAGATAAATGAACCTTGAAGGTTTCAGGCTGCATAATTAATTGT
The DNA here is from genome assembly GCF_021018895.1 of Seriola aureovittata. NCBI lineage: Eukaryota > Metazoa > Chordata > Actinopteri > Carangiformes > Carangidae > Seriola > Seriola aureovittata. Next base: position 27,893,004 of record NC_079366.1, read on the forward strand.
GTGACAGCGATCAGGCCGATGTTCTGAAATCTGAAGCAGGTTTGTGAGCACAAGGTTCCCGTCAGATTCAGACCTCACTGGGGAAAGTGAAAAGCAGTTACTTTTTTAGGTCCCCCAAAGCAACGCGCTTTTTTAGCTCTGCATATGTATCATCCATTTTTCTTTTCACAAAGGTTGTGTATTCCCAGAGCAATTGTTCCTAGTCCTGGAGTGATTCTTTGTCTATTTCCGCAAAATGAATTACCCACAATTCTGATGATCAAATAATCAGTATTAAAGCAAAAACATCCTCTGGATCCAGTTTCTCAAATGTGAGGATTTGCTGCCTTTTTCTCCCGCTCACTTCGCTGATTAAATCTGTTTGAATTTTTGCTCCGACAAAACTGGCAAATTGAAGACGTCACCTCAGGGTTTCTGCAATGAAATTGGTTTGCAAAGACGGTGCGCTTTGTAAGCTTAATATGATATTTCATAAAGAATAAAGAAACTTCTTCTGACTCATCATTTCATGTCATGAAATGGTGTGATGGTCTCAGGACTTCTGATGCTCATTTTCCACCATTTCTTAGACTAAATTTTTAATCAGTGAATCAAAACTTAATTAACAGACGAATCAGTCTTTCTCCCAGGTATTTACAGCTTGTTTTGTTAAGAACTCCCTGCCCATCTATCTTTCCATCCTCAGCTCCTCTCCCTCTTTACTCACAACGCCATATCTCGTCCTATCCATCACGTCTTCTCTCCGTCCTCCTCTCTGCAGATCCTGGGTGGGGCTCCTGCTCCCTGGGGGTGTTCATCTGTCTGGCCTGCTCGGGGATCCACCGCAACATCCCCGACATCAGCAAGGTCAAGTCCCTGAGTCTGTCCCGCTGGGAGGACCACGAGATGCAGGTGAGAACAGCTTATTCTCACTGTATGAAGTTGAGGTTATAATTTGAAAAGTTGATTGATTGATAAACAGTTTTTTTCCCCCTGATGACCATTAAATCTGTTTGAATTTAGACTTGGACCAAACTAGAAAATTGGGTTTCTGCAATGAAATTTGCAAAGAGCTTTTTAAGCCTAATATTATATTTCATAAAGAACTTAGAAACTTCTTCTGACTCATCATATCATGTCATGAAATGATTTTATGATCTCAGTACTTCTGATCTGAATCTCCCACTATTTTATAAAGTAAATGATTAGTCAGTGAATGAAAAGTCTTGAGATAGACCTCCTGAATGCTAAAACCTCTGTGTAGAGTCTTTTGCTGATCACAGTTACAGAACATGTTTTTTTGTTCTGCTTTCCTCGTCTCCGCTCGCGGTCGACTGATCACACGTCAGCGAGAGCCAGCAGATGATTTCTCTGATTAGAGCTGAGGTTTTGCTTATCAGCGAAGAAAACCGCTGCACACTGAGTTCCCAGAACTCAAGCCTTGTGGTCACGCATCGACTCCTGCGACCCTCTCCTTCCCTCTTCCGTTTGTTTGGCTAAAATAACGTTGAGTGATCGTCTCCTAAATGGCGACCCCTTAGATTTACAAGCCTCATTCCTCTGACCGTAAATTCACTGCGACAGGTTTAATGCAGCCACTTGATGTTGATGTGAATTAAAAAAAAAAAAGAAGTGCTGTCACACTAAAAAATAACACTTACTTGTCCAATATTAATAGATTCTAGCAGCAGGTGTTTTCATATCTGTTCTCATCCATCACACTGTGTAGTTTCAGGCAGACGGATTATTCCCCTCAGCAGAGAGAAACACAGATTAGTGTTTTATATTTTTGTGAAATTTCGAGTGTTTGCCTTTAGTCTTTGTTGACAGTTGGAAAGGCAGTTAAACAGCCTGGAGTAAAGACGTGCACACATGGAGCGCATGGACCGACAGTCTTTCCCTCTGTTATAGCTGATTGATCCAGGTCCTTTCTGTGTCGCTTGAGGAAACATGCTGTAGTGTGCACAGCGTGTATATTCATAATGCTGATGCATGAACAGACCAAAGAAACTTTAAATACCCCAATAACTTATTTCTATAGCTTTTAGTTTATGTACAGTGTCGAAGTTTATACACAAAGTTGAAATGTTTATCATATGACATTACTCATAAAATATAGTACACTATGAACAGAATTACCTATTTGGAACTTGTAAAAAATGAAATGGCATCATGAGAGATAAATCTTTTCCAGTTTTCTTTATTTTAAAGCTTTCAAGGGGAAATAAATTATTATTTCAAATGTTAGGACATCACTTTTTTTATTAAGTACATTTCCCAGTGATTCCCAGAAACTGAATGATGAATGGTGTCAGTACCTTGCACATCGTTATCTTAAGATATTCATTGCATTTATCATCTCAGCTCTGTGATTTATTAGCTTCCTGCAACATCAATAAAGATTTTTATTTCAGTTGAGTGTATTCTCCCGTTGAGCACATAACAAATTGCATTGATAAAACTGTCTGGTAATGTGCCACGGTGTTATTCATCCTTGAATAATCTCTTGCTATTTCGTGTGTGTGTGTGTGTGTGTGTGTGTGTGTGTGTGTGTGTGTGTGTGTGTGTGTGTACCTTGTTAGTTCATGGCAGAGAATGGTAATGAGCTGATGAAGAGTAAATATGAGGCCGCTGTTCCAGTCTACTACTACAAACCAACCCACAAAGACTGTCAGTGAGTAACCACGGCAACACATACACACACACACACACACACACACACATCATATATTTTGTCAAATGTACGATTGATACATTTCCTTTTTTGAACACATTCAGATGTTTGTGTACGGGTGGCTGTTTTCAGGTGTGTTTGCATGCAGGAATGAGCTATCGTTAACTAACGTGCACATGCAAGAACCAGTTTACCAGCCCAGCGCTCAGTTCCAACTGCAGTTAAGTAAAGCAGGTGAATTGGGAAGGAGAAGCGGAGGATTTCTCTAGTTAGTACAAGTTGAATCTACGGAAGCCCTGAAAGGCAAGAGAGAAAAAATTAAACAAATGATCCCGGACAAAAAATTCACTTCCCTCTCAGAGCTTCTGCAGAGCCTGATCAATAACAACATCATAATTTCCCTGCGGAGCTGGATTTGTAATGACAGAGCTGATATTTCTGTTTTTAAGATGTGTTTGAAATATAATTCCTGCCATGCTGCAGGACTGAAGGCCTTGTTCTGAGGCCCAGGGCCTTTACAAACCAGTAAGCTCCCCTCGTACTTCCCTTTGAAATGCTTCGGTGTGAATTACAGACGTTTCCTCAGAGCTCTACAGGAGCACCTTCTGGCTGTGAGTCACATGTTCTTCAGTTCGTCTCTATTTGAGGATTTTCTGCTTTTTCTAAAAGGTAGAGTTGCTCAAGCTTGGTCAGCTTGTGCAGGGACTGTGGGTAAAAGAAGTTGCTTCATCAAGTTAGTCCACAGATTATAAAGGGGATTCAAGTCTGAGTTTTGACTCTGATATTCAATTTATTTTTTTTAATCTTGATTATCAGCTGTCGTCATGGTTATGTGTGTCTTATAGCGGTGAGTGTTGACTGTTGGACTAAATTGACTGAAGTTACATCTCAGTCAGAACTCCAGATCAGTGTCGCTGTTGATGTTGATTTATCATTTAATCAATAAAATGCCAAATGTTTTACCTGAACGACGGTCGAGAATTTGACAGTGATGTGAAACAGAGACAATTTGAGAAGCTGAGTGAAAGTTAACTGCTTATCCAAACTTTTGTTAGTAAGTTTTCTCAACACTAAATTCAACTACAATCTTAGTATTTACCTTGAATTAAAACTGTAAAATTACAAAATACACCTTGAAGTGCACGGGCCTGAAAGAACCGAGTAGCTACATTTCAACTGCGGCCATTATCCAGAGCAGTTTTTCCTCTTCAATAATAATAGACAGGTTGCAGAGAATGTTAATTCACCTCATCATCTTTATTAGCAATGATAAGAGGAGGTGTGATGGAGCATTTTATTTGCATCAGTGAATTTCTTGTATCAATTTGTTACAGTTAACGCAGCACAGAAATATGATAATAAAGTGAATGAGGTAAGAGTGTGTGTGAGTGTGTGTGTGAGTGTGTGTGTGTGTCTGTTTGGTACATCATGAACTTAATTTCACCTTTAGTTGGAGGATTTTAATGTTCCTGATAAAGAACATTGCCTCGTTTCCTGCCTGAACATTATCAGTCTGTTGACTTTCTCCACCCGTGTAGTTTTGTCTCTGGTCTCCAGCAAAGGTTGTTGATTCTCTCCGTCTTCTTCTGTGTTCTTAAACTGCAGCTCAGTCTGGTCTCTGCAATTTCATGGAATTGATTGTGACATTTTACAGCGAAAAGCGTTGTTGACAAAAGCTGTTGTTGAGTGACGTTTTAAAGGCACTGAACGTGATTTTCATATTTAATTCTCAAGGTTTTCTTCTGTGGTTACTTTGTTTTATGATTAAGTGACTAATTCCTTTTGGCATCAGGTATGTGAACTAGTGTGAGTGTTTGCAGCTTGTGAAAGCATGATTCTTTGAAACATTACTTCAGCACGCCACGTTAGCATGCTAACTAGCATGCTAACTAGCATGCCAACCCTAACCCTTATGAACAAAGTTCAACCTGCATATCTCATGTAACGGCTGCCAGCTGTCTAGCTGCCACTTTAAGGGTTTGGTACAGACGTGTGTTTCCGCCCACGTAGTTGTCTAATGTGGATTGACAACACTTTTCAGTGTGGTCACAATGTGTTAGCTGATTGGTTCACAATCCATCCTCAGTGCATCCTTGGTGCATGTACACCTGAACCTTCACGAGGTCAAGAACTATCTGATTGCAACACATTTTAAAGTAAGGTGTGAATGGGGTCGTAGTGAGTCTATGAGACACTCGTAGACACACTGACTATGAGACACTATGCCTGTCTCATAGTGAGTGACTGTGGCTTCGTCGGGCAGCTTCCAGACAGGAATGTTAGGAATTGTTTAAATGCTAAGCAGTAAGCAGGGAATTTTTTGGAAAGGAACAGACCTTATCAGGTGACATAAAATGAAGCGCACAGACACACACACATAGTTTCCACAGCCAAGTGATACCCACCGCTTGATGAGGTCTTTGCTGGGCTGAAAAAGTGAGTGTGTGTTGAATGGAAGCAGCAGCAGCAGCAGCAGCTCGCCACTATATCTGTAAAAATCTGCCTGAGGGCAGCTTGAATCTACACGCCCTACTTTTTCACGCATACACACACACACACACACACATATTTGTACACGTGTGTAGATCCCTCTTTGATCATTAGAGGAAGATGGGAGCGAGAGAGAGAGAGAGAAGAAACACGCTCTCCCTTGTCCTTTTTGGTTCAGTGTATAAAAGGAGCTGAATCAGCTGGATCTTTTCAGAGGCCACTCTCTTAGGCATTTTTGAGAGTAAACCAGTGTGGTGTAAGAATCCGATTGGGATCAGACACACACAAGGATGAGCGAGTGAATTGTACACAGATTTTTCTTGACACTGTGTTTTGTCCTCGAGCCAGGTTTGCTTTTAAAATTTTTTCTGATGTGGTTTCACTGACACTGATTTATGACATCACAAAGTTACAGAAGTCCTGACGGCTGGTTTTAAGGCTCAGTTTCTGAATACAGGCTGTGTGCATTCCTCTGTGGACTGAGGCTTTGATACTTTCACAGTATTAATATAGAACCTAGATCTGCTTTATAATCAAAAAGACTTGTAAATCTCACTTTATAATGTGGGAACTTTAAGTTGCTGCATTGCTTTGTTCCTTTGTTTTTATTTTATACTCTTAAAATGTGTAAAGTGGTTTACTTTTATTGAATTAGGAAGTAAAATATGAGCAAATGAACTAACAAATCTACTCGAGCAGAGTAGTTTCCAGTCTTGGTTTGTGCTTTAATGCATCACAGCTCAGGCTCTTTGTCATCTACCACACAAGTGCACAAGACGTCTGTTAGTCAGCTTTCATCTGGTAGCTTTTTACAAGCCGGCTCCGGTGACGTGTCTTCTGTTTGTGTGTTTTCAGGGTGTTGAGGGAGCAGTGGATAAGAGCAAAGTACGAGAGGAAAGAGTTCTCTGAACCGGGGAAGAATTTTACATATGAGGAAGGTAGGTTTGCGCACACACACACACACACACACACACACACAGAATTGCATTCACAGGATCACACTCATGCTAATAAATGACCTTTGCTGGTCTCCTGCAGGAACTAGAGATGGCGTTTTGATGAAGAGAGGGCGGGACAACGGGCAGTTCCTGAGCAGGCGATTCGTCCTCTCGGAGAGAGAGGGGACTCTGAAGTATTTCACCAAATATGACGTAAGCAGCAGCAGCTTTTAATGAGACCTGCAGTGGCCACATGAAGCACAAACACACACAGACACACACACTACCTACACACACCCCACACAAAACCATGGCCGCAGGACACCAGTAACCTACTGTAATTAGACAGTGTCCTAGTTAATGTAGTTTGAAGGTAGTTGCTCACTTCCAGAACCCACACACCCAGGCAACCACATCACAAATACCTTAATTAAAAGGCACTTAAAAGACATAAAGTATACTGCAGACAACACCCCCACATTGTGCGCTGCAGTATTTTTTACACACATATACACAGTTAACTTAATAAATAAAATCACACACACCGACCAAAAGAAAACAAAATGAAATGGCGAACGCTGCCTCCTCTGAGTGTGAGCGTGCTCAGACAAGCTTAACCAGCAGTCTGTCCTCGCTGTCAGTGTGGCTGATTCACTAAGCCGTACACCACCCAAACCAATTAGGGGCTGGAAGCACTGGGAACACTTTGTTTGTCATAGTAAACCAGCTCAGGAGAAGTGGGAAAGTACAGCTACTCTGTTTTCTACTCTGTCTGCGATGTGAGTGTATTGGTGAGTATTTTTCCTGTTTTCTCTGTGAAAATATTTCACTATATAGCTTCTTATTCTCCTGGTTACTGTGCTATAGTAAATAATGAAACTAAAAAAAAAACATCCTCATACAGTCACAGCGATGATAAAAGTCAAAGTGTCACTCAGGTGAGTTGGTCGGCTTCTCACAATGACGGAAAAGTGTAAAATCTAATCCTGTAAAAAAAAAAAAAAAAGCATATGTGTCCATGTCTTTCTGTTCAAGTCAACAGATGAAGATACACACAGACGGATCCCGGTCCCATTGGTGCCCATTTAAATTCAAGTCAGGACAGAATAAAGCACAGCAATCCTCAAACAGGTTTTCTGAGATTAGTGTGTGTTTTATCAGTGATGCAGGCTGTTGTGTGGATAATAGTCATAGATCATATTTTCATGGTTAGAAAGAGCAGAGAAAAAAAAGCCCCGGGCCTTGATACCAGACGATTCTATTCTCACACTTAACATGGTTTTATCACATTCTCTAATTTGATGAGAATTGCTTATTAACATGATTTTGAACTGATGACATGTTTCAGAAGTCCACTAAAGAAAATGAGGCAGCACTTCCGGTTGGGGTCTCAGAGACCCCAGCTGGTAAACACGGTTAAATACAATAGATTTTTATATGCTCTATATCTCTCGACAGAAGTTCTCCTGTCGCTCCACTCAACCTAAAGCCCAAATTATTTTCTGGATGGCTTGAACAGGAAGTTAGACCTCTGTAGGGACTAATAGTGACATTATGTACATTTTTGTCTGAATGATTTTTTTGCTAATGAAAGTGATATATATATATATATATATCTATATATATATATACACATATGTATATTTGTTAATGCACAGCCTATAGATATAACAAATAAACAAAAAAGGTTTTGCTGTTACTGTTTTACACATACAGGTCTGTGGGTCTCCAAACAATGAGGAAGTAAAGCCAATATCAACAAAGCTCCGAGGTTAAACTGTTTGCAGGATTGTATCTAAAATAAATAAGTTATCAAGGTCAAACAACAAGATTAAAAGATGCATCATGCAACATGAATCTATAAATTTTCTAAAAAACCTCTTCTTTAGTCACAGAAGTAGTTTACTATCACAGATTTTCAACTCATCACTTTTTCAAAAACTTCAATCCACTATTTTTCTACCAACCATGGGTCGTCATTGTTGTGGATTGGAAAAAAACCTGTTTACTTTTGATTTGCTTCCTAAAGCCACCACCGAATTTGACATTTCCTCATCCCGAAGTGACAGATTTACAGTAACCAGTCTTGGATTAAATCCAAAATGTTATTGATCCCTGCATTTCACACCAACACCTCCTCCCTCCCTCCTGCAGGCTAAGGAGCCCAAAGCAGTGATCAAGGTGGACACCATCAACGCAACCTTCCAGCCAGAGAAGATAGGAAACCCCAACGGCCTGCAGATCACCTACCTCAAAGACTACAGCACCCGCAACGTCTTCGTCTACCATGAAAACGGCAAGGTCCGTCTGAAATGTTGTGTGTTGTGATCAGTGTGTGAGAGGAAAATGAGAAAGAAATACAGAGAATGAGCGCTTTTCTACTCTTACGGTGAAATCCAAAAATAATGTTGATAAAAGAACTGAACTGTTGTTGGCAGCCGCATGTGATATCTGTCACCTGTCACATAAAGGGACTTGTTTATGTCGTTGTGGGCGAGTCTCCAAACCTTTTAAAACCATTTGTACTAATTTTACTGGCTGATGGAATCCATTAGCACCTGACATTCAAGCTCCACATCCATCATCCTGTGTCATTCATAAACACTCATTGAAAATATATGGAATAGGTCAGTGTTTGTCGTCAGGTTGAGAAGTTGTCTGTGAGCTGAATGCGAAAACAGCATCATCAGCTATCACGGAGTAACTTCTGCTTCTACTGAAGTTAGCATTGCTAACCAGCTAGCCCCGGCCCGTCTCGTCACGCTCTGATAGCGACCCACTGTGCGACTCCAATCTGCCCCTGAAGACGTATCGCCTGCTCAGAGGGCGAATTATAACCTCTTGTCTTGTAAACAAAACGATGACTGAAGCTCTTTAAGCGACAATCAACAAGAAACCACGTTTGGCAACTTACAGATAGCAAATACAAACTCAAAAATATAAAAAAATGAATGTGCATGGGTTGCCTAAATTTTCAAATGCTCATCTAAACGTAGCCCAAGTAGACATCAATATGAACTAGAGGTTAGGTCACACTCTATAGGAATATTTGGCAATTTTGGTTTCACTCATGGATTAAATTAGAAATAGATAGAACATGTTAGAATAGACCTGAAAATCAGATGTTGCTCTGTGATCAGCCACATGTATGTTGATTGCATATAAGCAGCTAACCCTAACCCTATTAAATACATTGTTTTGTAGTGACCCATGAATGAAGTATGCAAATGAAATCACGTTTTCAAGCCTCAACACGGAGGCTCTGTGAAAAACAAACACACATAAAATTGATCTGAACTATCAGAAAACCTAAAGGAAATGCAGAAACTTTACTGATCTGAACTACAATAAGAATAAGGAAGATTATTCCCAACTCCACGGTCACCACCCTTTGCATGGGGGCTGTGTATCTATGACATCATTTTCCACCTTGTCATCTCGTATGGCTGAAAGCTTTCGGAAGCAAGTACAGGTCTGTGTAACCAACATAGTCCTGGTTGTATTTGTGATGTGATGACTTTTTGTCTTTGTCAGAGCTCTGTCACATTTAGAGACTGGTATCATCTTCTCTTTAACTTGTGGAGGACCCTCCTCACTCTCTGTGTCTGTACCTCTCTCTTCATTAGGAGGTCGTAGACTGGTTTAACTCAATCCGTGCAGTTCAGCTTCACTATCTAAAGGTGGCCTTTCCCGGGGCGACAGATGCTGAGGTGAGCACTCACACTCACACACACATAACGTCGACGATTGCTGAGATTAAAATTATATTTTAGCCATTTATATATTGATTTTTTTTTGTGTTAGTGAGGCGTTAAAAATTGAGATGGATGGAACTCCATTAGTGTAGTTGTACCTGAACACATTCGCTAGCTCTCTCTTTCTGAACAGCACTGAAAACCCTTTGTGTCCTCGTGCTGTTCTTAATCCATTTTTGTTTTGCTTGTTCCTTTTAGCTGGTGCCCAAACTTACCCGCAACTTTCTGAAGGAAGGATACATGGAAAAGACAGGTCCCAGGGTAAAGTGACACACACAGATCAGACTGTGAACATTCATTTTTACTTGCATATGTTTACTCCTCTTCTCCTTCTTTCTCTGCATCTCCTCATGAAAGACCAGACCTCCCCTGGAAAGACTAATCACAGCAAATGTTGTCAATTAAGTCAAATTAAAACAATATTTACATGGGGGGGGGAAATAGCAGAAGGTACTCTATAATTTGAAGTAATTATCAAGAGCAACATGGATATGGAAATCTCAAATGTTTAATTTATTAATTCACCCATTTTCATAGTAAAACTTCCATCTCAAATTACCAGCTACAATTTTGGTAAAGTCTATTTATGAACTGATTCACATGACTTATTTCAAGTAATAATTTAATAATTTAGCTTCACAATGTGATCACTATCCCAATACAGTCCAGCCCAAATAATCGCGATATACGATATTATCGTGGCGGGTAAAACTATAAATATATTATTGTGTGTGTATTCAGTTGTCTTTTTTTTAATAATGCATAATTATATTATTATGTTTCAGGTGTTGTTTTTTAAAGAATATATAATTAGATTGTTGTATTTTATGTTTCAGGTAAGTGATGCTGCCACTAAACAGCAGTTCAAAACTGTGAAAAAAAAAATCTCTATTATGAAAAATATCGCCTATGATGGGAAATATCGCAATATTCAATATTATTGAATATCAGCCAAGCCTCTGATTGAGTGCATCTCAGTGTTGTGGATCATCTGGTGGAGCTATTATACTGTATAAACTGTATGATTATGCATATATTTAAAAAAAAGTCACAACAGAAATCTATTGTCTATCTAATGCTCAGTAACGCATTAATAGATTAGCTATCTGTGCCTGTCATATTCTCTACACTGGCATAAAAAATAAAATCCAAACCAGGCTGAAATCTAAATTCAGATTCAAACTACATTTCCATTTAACAAATCTCCCTCTGTGATCCCATCTCCCACTCTCCCCGCTGTAATTGAATGGTAGCTGGGCTGAGAGGGCAACCAGCCCAGCTGTCAGTGCGGCTGCTTTCCACCGCTGCCTGACAGGCTGACTGACAGCTGAGAGGTCCTACCTGTCTGCCTCAGCACCCGTCTGTCTGTCAGTCTGTCTGAGAGGGAAGGTTTCCAGCTGAGGATCGACTTAATCCTCAGGTGTCAAACGCACTCACAAAGCACGGACATATGTTGGGATTAAGGAGCCTCGTAAAGAGGTATTGTACATACGCATACAGTAATGCACAGTTGGACTGACGCTTATGTATGCGGTTGTTTTCTCACATAGGATTCAGACTCACCGCACCGACACAGGCAGCACAAAGCAAACCTGATCCTCAGTGACACAACCGGTTCGGCATTCAGACACACACAGACGCAGACTCTCTGTTTAATCTCCGTCTATCAGGTTGAGAGATGAAAGGACTCGCTCACCTGCTGCATCGGGGCCGATTTGCTAAATGGATGCCATAATTCATTTCCTTCGCACGCGCGAGACATATTTGTGGAAGGAGTCACTCGCGGTTTGAGAAGGAAACAGTCAGTCGTTCAGGCTCACGCCACAACGAGAATATCAAACACTTTTATGAGGACGATTTGGCAGCAGTCGGGGGACCTGAGCGTCCTCATTATTTGAAGCTGAAAAGAAATCAAGCTGCTTATGCATTTCAATAAACTCTCCAATGGCGCTACACTTGACTTTCCTTGGTGTGGATTTGAAACAACGATGCACTGATATAAACTTTCTAACATGACAAGTCAGAAGACGGCAAGCCTTTTTGAATTCAATATCAAAGTGTTATGAAACACTCAGACAGGGATAACAATGCAAACAAGGAAGTATGTTTTCATATCACCTTTTGTTTTTAAGCCTGAGATCAGGTTCAATGCACTTTCATGGTCAAGTTACAGTTACAACAGAACACTATACAAGCGATTCATACAAATACAATTGAATCCAAAGTTTTACTTTCTGTCTATAAGTCACTAAAAGGTCTAACTCTAACCCTTCATTTTTATTAGATATGTATTACCTGTTTTATAGTCTGTTTTCATACTTTCTTTATTTCTATTTCTTATGCTTCTTTTTTATTTCCGTCTAGAACATTGAGTAACCTCTCTGTTTGATGAAGTGCTATACGAATAAATCCGCCTTGCCTTGCCAAAGGAAAATATTCCCGACTAAGTGGTTGAATAAGGCTACAAATAGAATCAGGGTTAGGGTTAGAAACAAATCACTCATCCCCTGCTCTTAAGTTTTCCATCTATTTTTCAGTACTTTATCATTGATGGTGATACAAAAATGACTGACTTTTAGTATTGAAATGGTTGATTAATTGCTAAAGTCATTTTTTAAGAAAAAAAATTAAACATTTGCTGGTTCCGGCTTCTCAAATGTGAGTCATCGCTGCCTTATGTAACTGTAAAATGAAAATATATTGGGTTTTAGATGGATGGTCAGACTAAAAAAAGTAATTTGAATATGTCATTTTGGGCTGTGGGAACTTTTTGGGCATTATTTTGAGATTTTATAAACTGAATGATGACTTGAAAAGATAATTGATGATTAATAGTGGCAGCTTGAGTCACAGTGTCACTCGGTGCGACAGCAGAGTATAAATCATTTAATTCAAAATTATTTTAAATTATATATTAAATTATTATATTATTAAATATTATATCAATTTATTTAATTTAAAACCAGGTGGACATCACCTTTGTATAGTGTCTTTATACAGTTTCTCTCTCTCTCTCTCTCTCTGACGTTCTCTGTCTCTATCGTCCGTTGGTAGCAAACGGAAGGCTTCAAGAAACGCTGGTTCACTCTGGACCAGAGGCGACTCATGTACTTCAAAGATCCACTGGTATGTCTCACACACACACACACACACACACACACACACACACACACACACACTGGAAAGACTTTAGTCTCAGCATCACTTTATATTTTAGACCCTTTACTATGCTTCAGTTTCTTGATCACACACTGCCAGTAAAAGTGCTCTGATGGTATTCTTGTGCTGTAAAAAGATAAATGAACAGAAGTTCTTTTTCCATCAAGAAAATTAGATTAAGTAGACGATGTGGAGGATATGAAGCCATGACTCAGTGGGGGAACGAGTGAGATAAGGTACTTTCATTCCCAACGTAACGTCATTATACATACAGTATGGCCTTCCTCGCCATGAATCCGCAGTATGGACTTCCACGGAGTAAAGCTATGTGCTAACCCTCAAGCGACGCCGTACGCTCCTACAGGCGACGCGACGTTATGTGCAAACCTCTGCCTAATTTGTCTGATATCAGTGTTTGAAATGTAGAGATGTTGTGAAAGTGAAACTCTGAGTCACAAAATGATTAGAGGGGAGTTTATATTGCAGTGGTTATCGCAGAGATTTAAGACAGAAAGCCTAAAGAGGGGGCGGCTCTGATTGCCCAAGTCTTGGCTAAATACACATCAGATAGCCAAGGCAGATTAGCTCCGCATTGTTGCTGATGTAATAGTTCAATGGAGAGGTGCAATAATTATAGGTGCTAAGTGACTGAAATGTCCGACTTGCCCCGAGAGTGTCAGACAAGAAAAACTGGTAGATGAAAGGAAGAGGAAGTCTAGTGAAGTGGAGTGTGGCCTGGGAATATGAGGAGGAAGCTCAAAGCAAGTGTAATCGGATCATTTGGATAATAACTAAATTATGCACGTTAGATGTTGTATACAATGGTTCTCTGTATGTAAGTGCAATGCGTTTGCGTTTTTTGCAGCAGGTTCTGTTTTAGCGAGCCGCTTAAAGCACTTTTTTTTTTTTTTTAATCTAACCTCTCACTTCCTCTGTGAAGGGCAGCTGACATAAAAAAAATGTACACGAGTAAAAGCTTGTAAAACCCTGTAAATTCCCAGAATGCATCAGAATCGTGAGAAACTGATTTGCTCACAAGCTGTGGAGAAGGTTAGCATTAGCAGTGGAGCTAATTAATACGTCAGTTTTATTGTTAAGAAGACTGTAAGAGCCTCTCTCTGTGAGACTGTATTAGCTAACATGTGTTTTAGAGTGTTAGCATGCTAATATTTGCTAATAGGCAATAAACTCAAATTATAGCTGAGGCTGATTTTGCAGGTATTTAGTCATAAACCAAATTTAAATTTCGACCTGAAGATGGCGCCGGATGAATAGTGACCTGGTCTCCACAGTGATTGACTCATCCTGAGGGGAACACATGTCTGTTGAGTGAACGATTAGTCAACATTAATCTGTAAATATTCTGACAATTTATTAATCTTTTAAAACATTTGCCTCATTTCATTTCAGCCTGTGAGGATTTGCTGCGTTTCTTATTATCAATAATCAGTAAAATACATTTGGGATTTGGAGCACTGACACTTTTTGTCACAGTATCCTGAATTGATTTACTCTTAACATTACTGAGGCGGCTGACACCTCAACAGTCTGGCATAGCTGTTGTTTAATCATCATGGTGTCATTATTGCATGCCAGTAGTATCTTAAACAAAAGAGCCACTGTGCCAACAAACACACAGTACCACGATGGGGAGTCGGCGCTCTACAGTTGACCTCCCTCTCTTTCACTCCCCGTCTGTCTGAAGGACGCCTTCGCCAAAGGTGAAGTCTTCCTCGGGAACAGGGACCACGGTTACAACGTCTCCCTCGGCTTGCCCGCTGGCACCCACTGCAACGGCGCCTGGCAACACGGTATCACCATAGAAACACCCGAGCGCCTCTTCCTGTTTACTTGCGAGATGGAGAGCGACCAGCAGGATTGGGTGAAACACTTCAGCGACATCATGAGTGCTCCGATGTCCCCCCAGGAGTACACGAGTGAGAATTCAGAACTTTTAACTAGTCATTAAATATTTATTAGCTATTAGCCTTTATAATGAGCTGCTGATTACTTCCTTTTGTAAGTGTCTGTTGTTTTTAAAGCTTCACATCAAATAGCTGCTCTGCTCCACGGGGGCACCACAGAATAAATAATAAACCACAAAAATGAATTAGCACGCACAAATTAAAAAAAAAAAAAAAAAGAGAGAGAAACTTAATTAGGTATGTTAACATTTGTTTGTTAAGTAAACTCCCTATGCATCTTCTAACAGTTGCCTATTCTTTCCATGTAAATACACAACAATCCATTACTGGCCACCGAGTGGGGCAGCTATGGGTTAACTACCTCTGTGGTAGTTAAGGGAGGGTGGGATTTTGTTTGCAGCCTTACAACTTACATTACTGTTGGAAATCTTATTTAGGCCTGTGTCTTAAATCACTCCCCCGCTCACTCATACACTGCGTCCTATATAAGAAATTCTCAGTAGTTTCATCAGTGTGTGATGCACATCAAAACACCCATTCCCTTTGTTTTCTTACGTACATTTGGTATATTGACACACATTAATGCTCAATTTATCATATTTTCTCCCTGGATTGGCATCTTCATCAACATCTTAGCTACTGTACTTCTACTACGCCCGTCAGTACCGTGCGCCCGATGGTTGCTGCCTGCCCGTCCTCAAGTGTAACAGAGGGACGGACAGAAGTGGTTGAGGAAAGACGAGTCAAAAAAGAGAGGAACAGCTAAGCATAGACAACAAACCCCTTGAAATCTTTGTACAGGGCAAAAGACGGTTGCAGATTGTTTTATGTAGAATGCACTTGATCAATCGTTTGATCTATCAAATGTTAGACAGCAGGGAAAGATAACCTCCTTTATTTCCCAGAGAAAAAAAATGACTAAAGATAATCAAGCTAAAATGATATAAAACATGTTTCATTTCCAAAAAAGGATGCAGCGGGGGAATGGTTGTCTTGCTAACATGCTCACAATGACATGACATGCTAATGCTCAGCAGGCAATGTTTACTGTGTTCTTGCTAGCATGCTAACATTTGCAAATTAGCACTAAGAACAGCTGAGGCTGATGGGAATGTCATTACGGATACTTCTAGAGTATTGGAAAAATGAAAATGTTGACCTGATGATACTTGAGTTGTTGGTCATACAAAATGTTTTGTCTGGCTGGATTAAAGGGCGTATTTTTTTTTCTAACTTTGGACTTTCATGTGTTTTCAAGTGGAGGCCATGTTCAAGCACAGGCACTGACGGACCAGAGGCCTACAGGAACCACCCGCTCTCCTCTCAGTCCATCACCACAGGATCTGACTCTGGAAACCACATCAGTTCTTGACTCCTTTAGTACTTCTGGGAAAATTGGACTGTATTCACTTACACATTGGTCACACTGGCGGTTGATGCTGGTAAACAAGAGGACCAAGGCAATATTCACTGGGAAATTAGAAATATACATGACCAGAAGAAACATTGATATGTTAATGTAAAGCAGGTAATCATTTTCATTTGATTTTGTTTTGGTGACAGCTTTTGGGGGCCAAGAGATCACTTGCCAATCAAACAGTCTGGGCAGTATTATAACACGTTGGCACTCTTGGTCTGTTTCTACACGGTGCCTGTTAACCATGCTAATCATGGATGGGATTGATTTTTTTTTTTTTTAAACCATGATTAGGAAATGTGTTTTGAAATTTATAGGCTTGTTAGATATTTAATACGAGATTTAAGAAAAAGGTGTTAAGCTGAGAAGTTACGCGGTCTTCTTGTATCAAGTATTTTATGTAAGTGTGATATGATGATTGGGTAACACTATTAAGATGCGAGAGTCGAACAGGTCAAACAGGCACTGAAAGCCCTTGACCTTTTTTTTTTTTTTTTTAACCTTCATAACTACTTTAATGACCAAAAACATTTACAATCTGCATTTTGAAAACTGTTTTCACGCTGCATGTTCTGCTTCACTTCAAAAAAGTCTTCCAAGTGAAGGAAAATCTCCAGACACACTAGAGTACAGTTTACATCATGATTTTAACATGACTTTTAAGTGTTTTCTTCATTGAATAGGAAGATAATGATGTATGTAGTATTTGAGACATGAGCAGCTGTTGAAGCTACAGCTGTTGAGGACATGGTGAAACAATGCCCCCAGGTGGTAAATAATACACAAGTCTTTGTTGAAACAATTAAGAATTCCACTAATAAGTTATTTTCCCCTTGTTTTTATAGATATCAAACAACTGATTGATACATTTTAGTGATATTTTCTTTTTTTTTTTTTTTTCTTTTCTATTTTTCAGTGAAACAGATTCTCACATTTGGTGACATACGTTATCTTAAAAGGCATTTCTTTGCTTTTACTGAGGCTGACTGACATAGCATATGAAATTATTGATGATGAGTAATAAAAAATATTTCTCCTGAATGTTGGGTCTGCACATATTTATCTGTTAATGTCGTAGCATTACATCAGATCAAATATCAGACTGAAGGTGAGTTAAAAGAGAAAAATATTAAATGTATGGTTTGTTTTTAAGAGTTTAACCTCTAAAATGAATTCAAATGAATAAATATGTTCCTTTGTTTTAAAAAAAAAAAAAAAAAAAAAAAGAAGAAGCAATAATCTGACAGTGGTTGTGCACCTGTGTAACATTTGTTTGTGTAGCTGTGAACAGTCGCCCCTGTCAATGATTTCTGGGTGTCTAAAACTACACCTTGGTGCTCAGAGACAGCAGGTTGAGGCCCGAGAGGAATACCTCATGAATCGGTAGACCCATGCTAGTTTATCACCCTGGTGAGAAGGAGGAAGGACAGTAGAGAGAGAGAAGAGAAGAGGGAAGAGGCGGGAGAGGAGCGTGACCAGAAAAACCTCCAACGAACACAGACACAACAGTGTTTTATCTAAAAGTGGGAGATAAATGTGGGCTGAAGATTCAAGGAGAAGCTAAAGTTCATCTGTGTTCAAAGTGGATCCATAGACGGATAAGGAGGCGCTGCAGGGAAGCATCATGGATGATCTGTATAAAAACAAAAAGAAAAAAAGATGTGCCTGCACTCAGGTGGTAATGTAGAAGAAAGAAGACAAGATGGATTTTGACTGAGCACATTACAGCTGTTGCTTCACTCATAATTTGTAGAATCAAGACAAGAAGCTTTGCTGCTCAGGACGCCGTGCTGACGAAGAAAGGATCACGTTAAAATGGACATTATAAATGTTTCATCCCCCAGTGAGACTCTCTGGAGAAAGTCAGTGAAATCCTCTCAAGCACATCTTTGCACCGCAGGAGCTAATTATCAGAGATTTTGAACAGTTTGTCCAGTTGAAAGGCAGTGACCTCCCTCACTGTGCCACCCTGCTGCTGCTCCCAAATGACCTTTGTCAGACCTACTTCAGCCCGAAGAAAATTCCAGCACTCTGTGACTGAGAACATCCCTCATGTCCGAGGCTTCACCATGACTTAAATCTTCGCTGGAGGCTTTAACGCTGTGTCAATTTTTCAAGAGAAGTATGGGAGGACATGGACGACCTTATTTTTTTTTGCTGCAAGCCACAGGCAGCTCTGTAGTCGGTGAAGCTGCTGACCATGTCAGTGTCATGTCTGTGGATTAATCGGTTGTTGTTTTCTCTCGGATTTATCTTGAACAACTGGTTCTAACAAATCTCAAAGAGTTTTTTTCTCTAACTCTTCACCTCACAGTGTGAAATGCTTGTGCAGACCTTAAACCTTTTCCGATTTCAGGAGCCAACTGTTAAAGAACTCTGTATGAATTAGCTCTTGAACATTAGAACCTGACCTCTGACCTGCAATGAACTGCACTCCTAATGCCACCGTCACTCCAGAGCTGGGACTTGTCGTGAGCCCAGGGGCCGGAGATGGAGGGTCCCAGGAAAGCGGTGGCAGTGCCGGAGGCAGCGGAGGACTGTGGGTGACGTCCCTGCTCGGTGCCACACTAATGATCATGTGTGTCATGGGTGTGGCAGGCAACACATACACACTCATCATCACACGCTCGGCTGCTCTGCGCCGAACAGGCTCCATGTACGTTTACATCGTCAACTTGGCTCTGGCTGACCTGCTCTACCTCTCCACCATCCCCTTCGTGGTCTGCACCTACCTGGCCCATGACTGGCTGTTTGGTGAGGCCGGCTGTCGCATCCTGCTGAGTCTAGATCTCCTCACCATGCATGCCAGCGTCTTCATTTTGGTTGCCATGAGCCTGGAGCGCTATCGCGCTGTAGCTAGGCCCTTCAGCGCGCACAGGTCCTCGTCCCGCAAACGACGCCTAGTGGCGGGGATTATCTGGGTGTTAGCTGTCGTGCTGACGCTTCCCATGATGGTGATGATCCGACTCAGGGAGGGAAAACCCACTGCGGCAGGTTTGGTTAAGAGGATCTGCTTCCCTACCTGGACCCCTGAGGCCTTCAAGGCTTATATCACCGTCCTGTTTTTTACAAGTGTTTTAGCACCTGGGTTGGTAATCGTTGGGCTGTATGTTGGGTTAGCCAGGCGCTACTGGGCAGCGCAGGTTAGCTTGGGAGGTAGCAGCCGCTCTGTCCGAAGGAGAGGACTCAAACAAAGAGTCGTATCAATGATCTTTAGCATCGTGGTGGCTTACTGGGCCTGTTTCCTACCTTTTTGGGGATGGCAGCTTGCCAAACTGTTCTCTCCAGAGTCGCTCAAGGCTTTGTCCGCAGCTGCTCATAACTATGTGAATTTCTTTGTCACGTGTCTGACCTACGGGAACAGCTGCATCAATCCATTTCTTTACACTCTTCTGACCCGGAACTATAAAGATTACTTGTCCCAGAAAGGTCAGTCCGTGGGGTCAAGCAGGGCCGATCCTGGATCAGCCGTGACCACGCCACTGCAGGACCTTTAGTGGAAGAATGAATAAGCATAAACACTCAAGCGAAAAAAATGTAATTCACTCACCGGCCTGACAGAGGACATTTCTGTTCCAGCAATTTTCTACAAAACTGAAAAATGTCATATTTCTGAGACACTTGTACTCTGTAGTAGCACTTTTCTACAACCTTCAGCACAGCAGGTGGATGTTTGCTAACATGAGAGTCTGACTACAAGCCTTCTGGTTGGAGGGCAAACGGCACAAATGACACAGTATTTCTATTCTTTGTTATATAATCTAACACACATCCCCACATGCCTGTCTGACAATCTCTAATTGCTGACACTGATGATATAATTCATACAAATTAGCCGGGGATCTTGGGATTCAAATGCAAGTCATTTTTCTAACTAAAAAAGGTTTGAATTCAAAACGCGATTTTCAAAAGTTCTGAGAATATTTTGGAAGAAATACTGATCAGAACAATCACAGCAATCAATTACTTTGCAATTACTGTTAAAAATTCTAATCTTTGTAATTGAAATGAAATGTAAACTGTAAAACTGTTTTCCTTTACTTCCCTGTTTGCCATCCATCTCATAAACACACACACACATGCAAAGTATATTTCATCTCCTTCCAGGGAATGTGGTTGCATCGTGCCACATTCCTCGGCCCACGACCACGGTGCTTTTGAGTCCTCCTGTAAATTGTCTCTGTAAGAGTGTGCTTCATATCACCTCTGTCGTATATTCTCCCTCCTTTTGCATTAACCTGTTTTATCTGTTTCACACATTCACATTACAGGCAATTCTTATTGTGTTTATAATTTCTCTTTTTGTCTTTATATTACATTTTTTTTATGTGGCAAATGTCTAATATCAGTTTTGAACTAACCTACATTTAAAAATTAAAAAGTACTGCAAACATTTTTATGCAGAATAATGTAAATACAATAGAGGGAAATTAACCTATGACCATCATACAGTTTCAGTGATATGATTTAATTCTCTTAAAGGTATGTCGGCATCTCTTTATAGATTCTTTCAAACATGCAGCCATTTCTTTGCTTTATGTTCCATTTGCACTGAAGCAACATTTGAAATAACAGTGGTCTAAGACGTCTTTCTCTTTCCCAGGATAATTGGTTTTTTTTCATCTTTTCATTTAATTTTTTCATAATTTTTTTCATCTGTGAAAACAAGTCTGTTTTCTTGGAGTGGAAGAATGATCCCCAGATAGTACCTTTTTTATATATATTTCTAATACATGATTGTGTGTCTTTGTTGCATGAATGTTGCATGAATTTAAAAGAAAATACATCAATTGTAAATTAAGATTAATGTACCATAATTGCAGATTATGATGTATGGTTGTATGGTGTGTGTCAGAGAGTCAGAGACAGAGATGGCACTCTTTTCTTTTTTTTTTCACAGCATTTATTAACAAACCCAGTGACTGGAGAGATGTCAACCAGGCACAATCCGGTGAGATGTGCTGTGGCTCCCTCTGTAGGCCATTTCCTCTTATTACAATATCCATGTTGATGTACATTTCTAGGGTTATATTTCCATAAGCCCCAACAGGAGAAAAGATGACTAATCAGTCCTCGCCTCAGTAATTTAAAACAGGCTATTTCAGCAACAAACAGCAGGTGGACAGGCCAAGAGTCAACGGTGAAGTCAATGGTCGGCGTCTACTTGATCTTGATGCCGATGATCCTTGCATCACCGCTGACGTCAAAGAACTTGTACTTGACGTCCCCCAGACGGTTGGGGAAATTCATCATGGAGCCATCAGGGAGCTTGATGTAAAACTGCTCACTGTTGAAGTTGATGTAAAACTGATGAATGAAAGGGGGAGGGAGAGAGAAAATACACACAATTTATCTTCCAGTGTCAGTGTTACAGTCAGTTACTCTGGCACTATTGCTCAACTAAACGATAAGATAACCGGTATTTAAAAAGAACGACTGAAACAGCATTTTGAGCAGAATCATCAAAGTGAGACTATTTATCTCTTTCCGAAGCGATTAACTTTTATGAGCCTATAAACCCCTTCTTGGTTGTACAGCTCAGCGTCTGTTGACCTAACTGTTACAGCACAGATACCAAGCCCACTAATAACCTCCCTGTGGCTACAGACAATTTGAAACTTGAGCATGAGCCAAATGACTGTGACAAATACAGCAAAAAAAAAAGAAAAAAGAAATCTTTCAAATACAGAAGGTCTTAGTGTGAACTATAATCACCTAAAAGCAGCAGCTTTAAGCCTTTGTCGTCTAAACAACCATAAGAATGCAACTTCATTCTTTCTTTTATTTTAGGTGCTGCAGAATGTGATGAAGATCTTTAGCAACATGTAAGAAATTTACTTTGTGCTATAAGATTCATTAGTTGCACAATTTTGTTTGCCAGGTTAATCTTCGAACTCACCTTTGAAATATTAAGACACGTGTGATGGCTGTGTGTACTTTCATTTGAATCAAGCGAATACGGCTTTAAATTGAGACCGTGTAACTTCTGAGACAATAAATAACATATTCTGACATTTGAAATTCAGGAAAGTTCAAAATACTCTGAGGTTTTGCTGATACAGCCTTTCATGATCTTGCATGAGCAGTAGCTTATGGTGGCTAATGTTAGCAAAATGTAGCTGTGTAACTGGCATTACTGAGCCAGTTCATTGACTTGATGACTCCCACACTACCAATATCTTGCGCTGTACTGTACTTTACTGTACTTACATCCTTCACACTGAACCTTGTAAGTGTGTTATTGACTAAATGGTGCTGTTGTCTCAGACTACAGGATTTTGAGATAGCAGATAACTTAACATATAACCTAATACTCTACCAACACACCTTGCATTCCTCCCCAGGTGAAAAGGGGAGGATTCCCTCGCATTGCTCATCACCCCAGCATCCCCCAGACAAGGAGTTGCAGACAATGGTGTTGTCGCTGAAACGAGGGTTGAAGTGCATTGCGATGTTTTCAGAGTCATGACCGATGTTGATGGCAAAGCTGGAATGGAGGCGGGGACATAGAGGTCAAAAGAGTGCAATGAAACGGGAAGAAGTGGATGAATCATTAACCTATCGTACACAACGTCAACTTCCTCTTGATTAAATGTCATTGAATCCACATCTGAAAACGGAGCTGCATGAACCAGAGATGATGGCTGATCATTTTCAGAAAGTCTGTCAGCACTTGACAAATTGATAACCCACGAGGACAACTTACGTATTGCAGTCGTCCTTGGGCTTGATGCGGATCTTGAACTCATGCCCCTCCTTGAATGTCATGTTCTTGACTTTCTGTAAAGGGAAACGACAAAGAGGAACATGGGAAGTGACTTGGATGGATGGATGGATGGATGGACGAGTCTTAACTGAAAAAACCTTTCCATAGATTTAAAGCAACACTTCATTTCACAAAAGAATAAACGTGACTCCAATGACAAAACAAGTCGATTTACAGCTTTTATACAAAAACAATTGTGAAAGTAATTTGCCACCAAGATCACTACCGCCTGGGAAGAGAGAAGGCTAAATGGCTAAACTGTTGACTCCTCTGTTCCTCATGTTCATGCGTCTGTTGGAAGTTTCTCCCTGTTAAAGGCAATTTTTTTTGTTGTTTGCTCATTGTGGGAACTGTTGGGTTTCTTTCTATAACATAGTCATTTCTTGACCTTACCCTTTAATGTGTCTGTTTTGTTTGTGAAGTTAGAGCGCAAAGAGGAAGAGGTTACCTTTTAGAACAATAATCTTGTTTGTCATGTCATGTTTTGAAAAAGCTTTTGCTTTAATCTAACTACTTAGAGACAAATCTAAATGACTGTTTGTACAGTGTACTCTGGAGGGAGAATTGATAATCCTAGGTGTTTTTTTTATCTTCGCTGTTGATGATCAACCAGGGTAGAACAGTGTACAGAGTACTGAAACAGGAAGGTGCTGTATTTGCTCATTGGCATGTGGTCGTCATGCAGAGACAGTAAAACCATAAAGAGGCACCCAATGCTGGGACCTTCTATGATACATCGGCAGACTCTAGATAGGTACCATTGCCACGCCTCTCTATATAACTGCATCACCTGATCGTTACACATCAACATCCTGGCCCCAGTAAACCTGTACCACACCCAAAGTCTCAGTCTTTACCACCCACTATATATTCTTTGAACTCATGTCTTGTCCTCTATCTCACATCAGTTCAAACATAAGTTTATCATTGACTAAACAGGGCAAAGTGCTGGAGAATAATTAGGTGAAGTTACACTTCATTCATCCCTGTGGTGATTTGAGTTATCCTAACTATGCGGAAGGATAACTAAGAGAAGTGTGCATCACCCGAACACAATGCCCGTGTTCTTGTCCCAGGCCACTGCCAGAGTATTATACCTAACAATAAATGCATGGGAGGGGAGACACAGGGATCGGCGAGGCTAAAGAAAACTGTGATTTGACTGAGGCAAACACTTCTTTTGATTTGAATTAGTTACTTAATAAAGACGCGGGTAAAGCCTTTCCTGGGTTTAGATACATGGATATTTTAGATTCCTTGCTCCTCATTGGTTACAGTGCGTACACCTTTATCAAATCACATGACGGTGAGAAGGATCAAGGGATCTGTGAACCCTGAATTAATGTTAGTGTTTGACAAAATACACAAATTACATCTACAGAAAAAAACTATATCTTATAAAAAACAAAAAAACATGTTAAGCCCTTTCCTGTCTTTTCTATGGATTTAAAATTAAGCCATCAACACCTTTACAATACCGAGTGAATCAGTGTTAATGACTCTGCAAATCACAAACCTCTTTAAAACATATCTCTTTGACCTTATTACCATCCAAATCTGAAATGTGTGTGAATATTTTAAGTGCAATCAGACTGCTAAAGTCTTTGATAGCAAGAATACACTATATCTCCTGTGTGTGTATTTATAATGACATTAAACATTAAAGTTAAATCATAAGCATTTTCTATTTAAGGATAGGAATAACAAGTAATGAATGCAGATATTTGTCCATGTGGAGGATGAAGAATTGTCCTATGAATGAAGCTCTTTCACGCCACTTACCATCTTGGCTGTCGTTAGTGGGTTTCGCCGGGAGTGACAAAGCTGTGCAGGCAGGTGAGTGGTTTATATAACACTGGTGATATCAGGGGCAGGAAGCAGTCAACAGGGAGGGAGTTGTAAAAAAATGACTATTCACATGTGACGACATTTGATCCTCAGTGAAGCCACCAGGTCGCTCTTCTGTTTCATATTACAGGATGTTTGCCACAACATCAGGTGGAAATTCAACTTCAGGAGAATAAATAAAAACAGTCCATGTATTGTAAACATAATAACACACAATATCCACATGTTTGGCTTGACAGACTTAATACTTTTTTTTATTAAATGGAAATCAAACTGAAGTCAGAACAAACTTATAAACTTACTTAAAAGCAGTTACTCCATAAACAACACAATAGGCACTGACTATGTTAAGTACCAGTGGAGGTAGAGTATATTCCATTAAAATATCAATGAAATGTAATACAGGAATTGCTTTACTTTTGCATCAATAATGTGAGGGGTCCGAGTAATAACTTGGACCCCTCACATTATTGATGCAAATGATGAACTAATACAGCATATGACCATATTTTAGAAGTAGGCTATAGACTTGTTTGCAAATAAGAAATGTGAATTCTTAAAAAAGGGTTGGATCGTCTTAGATGCACAGTCAATGATTATAATAGTCTTTCATCCTCAAAGCATCTGGTGCAGAAAAATAACAGGCTAAAATGAGAAATGTTAAGGTCATTATAGAAGCCTACAGGGGACTGTGTTCTAGGATTTTACTGGACTGAGCAAAGCAGGAGAAGCAATCAGCAGCTTCCATTTGAAAATATTTGATCTTGTGCTTGCCTATATACTGTGCAAATGTTTTAGGTACTAAAAATAAAATGTGGGTGCTTTGAAAATAAATGCAATGAATAGTTTTTATTTGTCAGTTAACTTCATACAAAGTACAGTAAACAAAAAAAGCCAGATGCCTCCCTTATGATATTGCGTGATTCATTTTTTTTTCAAGCAAATGCTATTTTCCAAGTTATTTAATATTATTATGTCATAATGTGTGTGTGTGTGTGTGTGTGTTCGTGTGTGTGTCAAGTAGGTCATGGTTTCACGGTTTCACCCGAGCAAAAACACCGACGTATGTTCTACGTCGGAAGTGGGCGTGACTTTCAGTAGGGTAGCCAATCCTCTGTCTCCTTTTGAAGATGGGCGTGTCATACATTCAGTGCCAACAAACCGAAGCTAACTCGAATAAACAACCAAGTTAGCTTGTCAGCTAGCCACCAACGTCTGGTATGGCTTCATTTCATAAGAGATTTTATTATCTAATTCGGCTTCAATAACCATTCAGTTGTCCAGAAGTTGTAAAATGTAGTTGACATGTTACAGCTATGGCGATTTATTTAAATATTTTTTCAGTTTTAGAGTGTTAACATATTATAACAGCAAGTTCGATATATTGTTAGCATTAGCTAACTGCCTGTGATAATCAACCTAACTTTCTGTCTTTGCCAACGGCTAAAGCGGGTAGAGCCAAGCAAGGGAGACAAGTTAGTTTGTTTATTAATTTTTTCTGCGTTTGCATTATTTCTATCTGTAGAAATGGCGTCGGTAACGACGACAGAACCAGCGATATGCCCGGCTGCAATACAAGCTGCAGCAGAGTCCATAGTGCCCGCTTGTATGTTTGCACCTGACCGGGGATGTGCTGACGATCCAACCGGCGTAGAGGGCTTTGAAGACGGCGAGGCTACAAACGGCGAGTCCGCGGAGCATTTAGACTTAAGCAGTAAGGTGGGCCTCACTGTAAATTGCACCTAGTACTGTTAGGTTTTAAAATGTTGCAACCAAGCAGCTTTTTGTTTTGATTCGGTGAACGAATGCTGTGTC